>NC_091236.1:10441329-10448829 GCF_040958095.1 Procambarus clarkii
TGCACCCCCACATCCTGCACCCCCACATCCTACACCCTTACATCCTGCACCTCCACATCCTACACCTCCACATCCTACACCCCCACATCCTACACCCCCACATCCTACACCCCACATCCTACACCCCCACATCCTACACCCCCACACCCTACACCCAACATCCTACATCCCTACATCCTACACCCCCATATCCTACACCCCCATATCCTACACCCCCACATCCCTCACCCCCACATCCTTCACCCCCACATCCTACACCCCCACATCCTACACCCTACACCACCACATCCTACACCCCCACATCCTACACGCCCACATCCTACACCCCCACACCCTACACCCCCACATCCTACACCCCCACATCCTACACCCCCACATCCTACACCCCAACATCCTACACCCCAACTCCCTACACCCCCACATCCTACACCCCCACATCCTACACCCCACGTCCTATACCCTCACATCCTACACCCCCACACCCTACACCCCCACATCCTACACCTCCACATCCTACACCCCACATCCTACACCCCCACATCCAACATCCTACACCCCCCATCCAACATCCTACACCCTACACCCCTACATCCTACACCCCCACATCTTACACCCCCACATCCTACACCCCCAGATCCTACACCCCCACATCTTACACCCCCACATCCTACACCCCCACATCCTACACCCCAACATCCTACACCCCCACATCTTACACCCCCACATCCTACACCCCCACATCCTACACCCCCACACCCTACACCCCCACATCTTACACCCCCACATCCTACACCCCCAGATCCTACACCCCCAAACCCTACACCCCCACATCCTACACGCCCACACACTACACCCCCACATCTTACACCCCCACATCCTACACCCCCAGATCCTACACCCCCCACACCCTACACCCCCACATCTTACACCCCCACATCCTACACCCCCAGATCCTACACCCCACATCCTACACCCTCACACCCCCACATCCTACACCCCCAGATCCTACACCCCCACACCCCCACATCCTACACCCCCACATCTTACACCCCCACATCCTACACCCCAACATCCTACACCCCCACATCCTACACCCCCACACCCTACACCTCCACATCCTACACCCCCACACCCTACACCCCCACATCCTACACCCCCACACCCTACACCCCCCCATCTTACACCCCCACATCCTACACCCCCAGATCCTACACCCCCACATCCTACACCCCCACATCCTACACCCCAACATCCTACACCCCCACATCCTACACATCCACACCCTACACCCCCATATCCTACACCCCCACATCCTACACCTCCCACATCCTACACCCCCACACCCTACACCCACACATCCCACACCCCCACATCCTACACCTCCACCTGTCCCAGCCATCCTACACCCCACATCCTACACCCTCACATCCTACACCCCCCACACCCTACACCCCCACACCCTACACCCCCACACCCTACACCCCCACACCCTACACCCCCACACCCTACACCCCCCACACTCTACATCCCCACATCCTACACCCTCACATCCAACACCCACACCCTACACCCCCACACCCTACACCCCCACACCCTACACCCCCAGATCCTACACCCCCACATCCTACACCCCCACATCCTACACCCCCACATCCTACACCCTCACATCCAACACCCACACCCTACACCCCCACATTCTACACCCCCACATCCTACACCCCTACATCCTGCACCCCCACATCCTACACCCCCACATCCTGCACCCCCACATCCTACACCCCCACATCCTACACCCCCACATCCTACACCCCCACATCCTACACCCCCACATCCTACACCCCCCACATCCTACACCCCCACACCCTACACCCACACACCCTACACCCCCACATCCTGCACCCCCACATCCTACACCTCCACATCCTACACCCTCACATCCAACACCCACACCCTACACCCCCACATTCTACACCCACACATCCTACACCCCCACATCCTACACCCCCACACCCTACAACCCACACCCTACACCCACACATCCTGCACCCCCACATCCTACACCCCCACACCCTACACCCCCACACCCTACACCCCACACCCTACACCCCCACATCCTGCACCCCCACATCCTACACCCCCACATCCTACACCTCCACCTGTCCCGGCCGGCGCCTGGGCAACGCCGCCCAAGAAGCATCCAAGACGAACAGAAGCTGGAGGTGGGAGAGGTCACCATGGCAACCCAGGTAAACAATAATTGGTTTCCCTGAACACCGCCCAGAGTTTCAGGAGCCGACCGCCGCAGCCTCCCACGAGGGCGCGCGTCAAGAGCCTCCTCCCGCGTCCCGGACGCAAGGGTCAAGACCCCGTGCAGCAGCTATCGATACGATATCTCGATCGGTGATATCGGGTATTTATAGATGGTTATCGATCGGTTCAGTGGGGAGGGTATGTCGCTCGATCGGGTGGGTTGGTTTCGTCTCGAGAGGTCTACCTTGAGGCTACCTTGAGGTGCTTCCGGGGCTTAGTGTCCCCGCGGCCCGGTCGTCGACCAGGCCTCCTGGTTGCTGGACTGATCAACCAGGCTGTTAGACGCCTTAGTTAGGCTGTTAGTTAGTTAGGTCTTATAGGGTTCATTTATTTTTATGAAAGATATCGTCTGTCTAATGTTTCGATGTTAGGGAGAGAGGGAACTCCAGACGCTTGTGGCTAGCCTCGCCAAACTTTGCAGGGTGACTGATCTTTGACCGGGGATGGTCATAGGTGCATGGAGGTTGAGCCTCTTGCCTCCTGGGAACACCCAGCCCACAGGTTCGAACCCTCGGCATGGCTAATGTGGATTTGTTCATAGATATAACATGTGAAAGTGATATATCTGTTTATCATTATTATTATTTAATTTCCACTGCTAATACGGTTATTATTGTTATATATCAGAGTGTTGATCTTGTCTTATTGCTGGACAATATACTTCGTGTCTCCGCGAGATGATAGTAGTAGTAGAAGTAGAAGTAGTAGTAGTAGTAGTAGTAGTAGTTCCTAATAGTTCCAAACACTGGATATTGGCAGACCCGGAACAAAAAGTTCCAAGTAGCACGGCCTACGGTGACCCCGTAGTGGACTAACTCTCATCTTACTAATTTGGTCCAGGCACCTAATTTTACACCGCCAGGAAACAGCCAATCCCCGCCAAGAATCCCTTCTGGGAAGCATCACCTAGACCAATCAGCGGCCAGCAAAAAATTTAAAAAATATATTACAAGCATATCCCCTCATCAAGATCGCCAATAACATCTTTTTCAGCCCCTGATAAACACTTCACAAACACCAACTTAGTGCACAATACACCATCTCGCTTTAGTAATTAATGTCCTTTTATTTTACACCATAAAAGATATACTAATTTCAGGGTGGAAAATTCCAGAACTAAAAATGGCGCCAAGCGCGGGCAGCAGCGCGGGAAAAAATAGAAGCAGTCTTGTGGAAAATGGCTTCTGCTGCTTCTGGAAGTTCTCGGTGATGAGAGGTAAATACCTGGGAGTCTGTAGTTGTGAGGGAGGAGGGGTTGTTGTGTAGTTGTGATGGGGGAGGAGGGGTTGTTGTGTAGTTGTGAAGGGGGAGGAGGGGTTGTTGTGTAGTTGTGAAGGGGAGGAGGAGGGGTTGTTGTGTAGTTGTGAAGGGGAGGAGGAGGGGTTGTTGTGTAGTTGTGATGGGGGAGGAGGGGTTGTTGTGTAGTTGTGAAGGGGGAGGAGGGGTTGTTGTGTAGTTGTGATGGGGGAGGAGGGGTTGTTGTGTAGTTGTGAAGGGGGAGGAGGGGTTGTTGTGTAGTTGTGATGGGGGAGGAGGGGTTGTTGTGTAGTTGTGAAGGGGAGGAGGAGGGGTTGTTGTGTAGTTGTGAAGGGGGAGGAGGGGTTGTTGTGTAGTTGTGAAGGGGAGGAGGAGGGGTTGTTGTGTAGTTGTGAAGGGGAGGAGGAGGGGTTGTTGTGTAGTTGTGAAGGGGGAGGAGGGGTTGTTGTGTAGTTGTGAAGGGGGAGGAGGGGTTGTTGTGTAGTTGTGAAGGGGAGGAGGAGGGGTTGTTGTGTAGTTGTGAAGGGGGAGGAGGGGTTGTTGTGTAGTTGTGATGGGGAGGAGGAGGGGTTGTTGTGTAATGGGGGAGGGAGTTCTAGCAATTTAAGTTCCACATATAATTATTATCTCTTCTTTTTATTCCCCCTCATTGTTTAATATTTTAGCTATCAGGTCTTCGTGTGTTTGTTGGTCCTCATGTCCAGACCATCCTCTCTCCAACATCGACTCGTGAGCCCTTCAAAGGTAAGGGCAAGGTACGGGAATTATGGGGAGAAGCGCTAAGCCAGTATGACTACATAGAACATGGATGGAATAGTACGAGGCTAAAGAGTTTGGATGTAAGGACAAGGAGCTGGGATACGAGGACAAGGAGCTGGGATACGAGGACAAGGAGCTGGGATACGAGGACAAGGAGCTGGGATATGAGGACAAGGAGTTGGGATACAAGGACAAGGAGCTGGGATATGAGGACAAGGAGCTGGGATACGAGGACAAGGAGCTGGGGTATGAGGACAAGGAGCTGGGATACGAGGACAAGGAGCTGGGATACGAGGACAAGGAGCTTGGATACGAGGACAAGGAGCTGGGATATGAGGACAAGGAGCTGGGATACGAGGACAAGGAGCTGGGATATGAGGACAAGGAGCTGGGACACGAGGACAAGGAGCTGGGATACGAGGACAAGGAGCTGGGATATGAGGACAAGGAGCTGGGATATGAGGACAAGGAGCTGGGATACGAGAACAAGAAGCTGGGCCACGAGTACAAGGAACTGGTAAATGAAGCCTGAGTGAAGGAACTATCCCCAGCCCCCTTGCAGCATCGGGGAATCGAACGGCGACCCTGCAAGACGCAAGGTCGTCGCTCTACCGCCATCCCCTAAGTGGTTGGAGGGTAAATACTCGACAGGAGAACGTCAGCAGGGAGATCGTTGCCATGGCGACGATGATGATGCTGACACCCACATATCAGGCGACAATGAACATCCTCATTATAGACAACCTTTGCTCTCTACAATATATTTTCAGGCTGATGTTAGGTTCGTAGAGTGCGCATGGGGGGCAGGGTGCGCATGGGGGCAGGGTGCGCATGGGGGCAGGGTGCGCATGGGGGGCAGGGTGCGCATGGTACCAGCGCATGGAGCAAAGGTGCGACACGGGATAATTTTAGATACTCTAATTTAATTATTCGGCTAGGAAACAGAGCCCAAGTACCAGCAGTGTGTGAGAGAGAGAGAGAGAGAGAGAGAGAGAGAGAGAGAGAGAGAGAGAGAGAGAGAGAGAGAGAGAGAGAGAGAGAGAGAGAGAGAGAGAGAGAGAGAGAGAGAGTGTGTGTGTCAGGGCGGAATGATGAGTATCAGGCAGAATGAGACAAGGCGTATAAGAAGGGTACAATGAAAACATGAGCAAGAATGTCAAGAGTAGAATGAGGGCGACGTTAAGAACAAAAATTACAGAAAGAGACATAGAGAGACTAAGGAGAAACAAAGGACACAGTACAAGGGGGAATAACTGAACCATTCTACACTCTAAACTGCAGGTCACTGACCAGATAACATGCAAATTATAACTAACAAATGATAATAATAATAATAATAAATTATTTGCAAGAAGGTACAATGTATTAGTGAGATAACACAGCATTGGTATTTTTACATACATGTAAAGCCACTAATACCCACATAGCGTTTCGGGCAGGTGAATGTTTGAATGACATGCCAGTCACTGAATGAATGACAGCTTGAATGACAAACGACAAGTTCAAGAAACACAGATAAACGGGAACGAAGATATCAGAAGATAACAGTGAAAGAATTACAACCTGTAAAATACCCCATCACTAAATTATGCGAAAAAAAAACAGAAAATCAGATAGCATGATATCCTATTGTATATTTTCAGCATATAACACCAAGATAAATATTGATATTAAAATATAAGATAACACAAATGGACTTCTGCCTGACCTAGCAGGACTACGTTCCCCAGTTTCAGCTTGACAAAGTCAAGTTGAAACAATCAGTGGGCCAAGTTTCAGCTTGCCAAAGTTCTCCTTATATAAAAAGTCCAAGTTTCAGCTTGACAAAGTTCTCCTTAAATCAGAGGGCCAAGTTTCAGCTTGACAAAGCTCTCCTTAACTCAGAACACCTATTGTATTCTTAGCTGCCAGCGATTCGCCAAAAATGAAGATAATGCATTACAAGTCTTCCCAATACTTACGGACGCGTCTTAACGGTTATCCTACGGCCTTTCTCCTTCACGATGCTTAAGAGGAGTTCTTAATGCCGCTCTCCGTCACGGGTCGCAATATGCATTTCCTAAACTGATTATCTTACCTTCAATGTCAGTCCAAATTTGCTTTCAGGGAAGCACGCAGCTCCGTGAATTCCCGGACTCGCCTCCCCCATCAAAATGCCATTGTTTTTTCCGATTTGGCTACTCAGAACGAAATGTCCATGTAGCACGGGCTATGGTGAGCCCGTCAAAATGCCAGGAAGTGAGCTCAACAAATAGGAATGACCGTCTGATTCACTTGACCCAATAATGTCTAGAATTAAGCATGATTTATTTTCATTTGTATCCAGATAGTTTCTGTGTGAGTGTCTTTGTATGTCCTTTTTACACTACTTTTTAAATGTTATATGATGTATACTGCTATTTACCCTATGTTTGTATAATATGTCACGCTCATGTTGACCAGACCACACACTAGAAGGTGAAGGGACGACCACGTTTCGGTCCGTCCTGGACCATTCTCAAGTCGATTGAGAATGGTCCAGGACGGACCGAAACATCGTCGTCCCTTCACTTTCTAGTGGGTAGTTTGGGCAACATAATAATAATAACTTATTTAGGAAGAGTACATACATAGTTACTGCGTTACAGTACAAATATTCTGTTAGATTTAAAGATAGAGGTAGTACATACAATACCTAAAGCCACTAGTACGCTTAGCGTTTCGGGCACATATTTCAGCCACGTTATTGTGACTCATCGTCTGCGTTTTACACTCATCCTTTACCCACCGACGGACGCAGTTACCCACGCACATACTCATCTCACACAGACGCAAGCGGGTATGCGGGGTATGCGGCTCCAGCGTCCATATACTTAGGCACAAGACGAAGTTGGAGAAGGTTCAAAGGTACGCCACCAGAGGAGTCCAAGAACTACAAGGTGTGAATTACGAACCATGGCAACGTGAATTAAACCTCACGTCGCTGGAAGACAGAATAATTAGGAAGGAGACATAATTACAACATACAAAATACTCAGGGGAATCGACAGGGGTAGATAAAGACAGGCTGTTAAACATGGATGATAGTTGCACAAGGGAACACAGGAGGAAATACAGCACCCAAATAAGCCACAGAGACACAAGAAAGACTTTCGTCAATGTCAAAGTTGTTAATAAATGGAGTGATGTAGTGGA
>NC_091236.1:10453829-10476329 GCF_040958095.1 Procambarus clarkii
ACAACACACCACGGACATCCCAAAACACACCACGGACGTCCCACAACACACCACGGACATCCCACAACACACCACGGACGTCCCACAACACACCACGGACGTCCCACAACACACCACGGACATCCCAAAACACACCACGGACGTCCCACAACACATCACAGACGTCCCACAACACACCACGGACGTCCCACAACACACCACGGACGTCTCACAACACACCACGGACGCCTGCAACACACCACGGACGTCCCAGAACACACCACGGACGCCCAGAACACATGGAGACGACCTCATATTCAATTCTCATGCTAAGCTGCTGACACCCTGCTGTGACAAGCCCAAGAGACAGGAGGGACACAATTCTCTACGTCTCCAGAATATATCATTACATCCCCACCTGACGTCTGTCACTCTCTCGTCTCCACCTCGTCACCTGACGTCTGAGACTGTCTCCTCAGGCATCTCCTCCTCCCATTCTATCCTCGTCTATCCTCTTTAAAATTAAACTCTGTGAGATCTCATCTATTCAAAGCGATTCTATCAACTGTGTCAATCCTTCCCACTTCATCTGTCTTTGGATTCCTTTCGAATCATGTTAAATATTGCTGTGTTGAGTGTAAAGGTCCTCACGTTAGTTGGGCACTAAATGCGTGTTAAATAGTTAACCTGATCATCCGGGCTGCGATATGAGGACAAGGAGCTGGGATATGAGGATAAGGAGCTGGGATATGAGGACAAGGAGCTGGGATATGAGGACAAGGAGCTGGGATATGAGGACAAGGAGCTGGGATATGAGGACAAGGAGCTGGGATATGAGGACAAGGAGCTACGATATGAAGATAAGCAGCTACGATATGAGGACATGGAGCTGCGATATGAGGACAGACAGCTGTGATATGAGGACAAGGAGTTACGATATGAAGATAAGCAGCTACGATATAAGGACAAGCAGCTGGGATATGAGGACAAGCAGCTACAATATGAGGACAAGCAGCTACAATATGAGGACAAACAGCTACAATATGAGGACAAACAGCTACAATACGAGAACAAACAGCTGGGAAATTAGAACAAACACCACGACTATGACGCCAGACTAAAAAAGCGACGGTCCTGTCGCCACACGACAACATCAACAACGAAAGACTCGACACCGTACGCAACACCAACAGCTCCGAGACGCCGAAGAAGAGCCGCAACGCGACGTCAAATCCCCGCGGAAAACCGCGCCAAAGGGCACCAGCCGAAGGCGGACGACGCTGCTATAACGCGCGGGAAACTCAAGCGTCACCTAGAAATCGGGCGGGAACAAGGCCTCCCTGACTGATGTCATGACAGCATTCCTCTCCACGGCCGTCCTCATCAACACCCAGCGCAGCCCCTGCTACGCATGACCCTGTAAATCATGACGAAGTGTCCCAGCCGTCAGCCGGAATACATACACATGACACATACACATGACGCCAGCCCATGTATAAATATTCTGTACCCAACGTCCACGTCTCCGGGTAAACAGCGTCACATGGGTGCATAAATGACCAAAGGGGAAAAAAGTTATATCTTGGCAATTATGTGCTTATATACATACACATGTGTATACATACACACATTCTTTGCCTAGAGATGGGTTGGTCAGGTTCCAGGTGTTGGCCTGTATCCTCTCTCTCTTTCTCTAGTCAGTCTGGTTGTTGCTGTTTAAGATTCGCTACTCAGAACAATAAGTTCCAGTAGCACGGGCTATGGTGAGCCCGTATCAGTCTGGTGTTGACAACGGCTTTAACAGGCCGAAACGTTCATCTCTCTTCCCCATTTCTTTGTAGTTTTTCCGCACACATTTACATATATTAATAAACATACATACAAACATACTTATGTACATTTATGTACATGTAAATAAGGGCAAGGAAGGGAACTATCAGGAGAAAGCGTCAAGCTATTACGACTATATAGCCCTTGGAAGGGGTCAGGATAAGGATTTGGGATGGGACGGGGGGAAAGGAATGGTGCCCCAACCACTTGTGGACGATCGGGGGATTGAACGCCGACCTGCATGAAGCGAGACCGTCGCTCTACCGTCCAGCCCAAGTGGTTGGGCATTCATATAAATAAGCAAACATACATACGTCGATACATAAATTCATACATAAAAATCCAGTAGGCATCACATATCCCTCAACACAGTACTTGTATACATCACAACATGTATACAAGTACAACCAATATTACACGACAAACCTGACCATATATCACATACCAAATTACACACAGTATACTTTCTCATATATGCATATATCACATACAGTATACCTATCATTCAGTATATGGATGCCCTCCATAAGTGAATAGAATATTGGCAATACTGCACTATACATATATAGCTGGTAATATTGCACTATACATAGCTGGTAATACTACACTATACATATATAGCTGGTAATATTGCACAATACATAGCTGGTAATACTACACTATACATATATAGCTGGTAATATTGCACTATACATAGCTGGTAATACTACACTATACATATATAGCTGGTAATATTGCACTATACATAGCTGGTAATACTACACTATACATATATAGCTGGTAATATTGCACTATACATAGCTGGTAATACTACACTATACATATATAGCTGGTAATATTGCACTATACATAGCTGGTAATACTACACTATACATATATAGCTGGTAATACTACACTATACATATATAGCTGGTAATATTGCACTATACATAGCTGGTAATACTACACTATACATATATAGCTGGTAATATTGCACTATACATAGCTGGTAATACTGCACTATACATATATACAACTCACCAACTTGAGGAGTAGGCAGCAGAGGTTACCATTCTTATGAAGAACTAGGAAACATTCTTGAAGGTCACGTAGCCTATTCCTTTCCTTTCCTCTTTTAGTAATATTCCTATTATCTCTCCTTTTCCTTTCCTGTTGTTGTGATAATGTTATCATCCCTTCTTTCCCACTACTATTTTTCCTTTGCTTTCTAGTATTTCTATCTAAAAATAGAAATATATTTCTATGTATATCTATTTTTTAAATAGTCTTTCTATCTTGTATCTAGTTTTCTATCCTTTTAACTTTCAATTTTGTTATTTTATATATAACATTAGAATGCTCTAATTTATATTATTTTTTATATTGTGGATAAAGTGCAAAGCAATTTCTAAACTAATATGATTAAAAACTTATTTGTAATTTAGATTTAAATTGCTTTTAATTGTTTGGACGATTATGTTCCACTATCATACATGATTATACATAATCATACACAACCTTCCCCCCCCCCGTAGATATTGATAGATTAACACCCGTGCTTATATATATATTTTGGGTATATAAGGGTATATTCTAATATACCCTTACATTATATATTATATACATATATTCTAATATACCCTTATATTATATATAATAACTGAAAACTCACACCCCAGAAGTGACTCGAACCCATACTCCCAGATGCCACGCAACTGGTATGTACAAGACGCCTTAATCCACTTGACCATCACGACCGGACAAAATGAGGTGATAGCCGAGGCTATTTGAACCACCCCACCGCCGGCACTCGGATAGTAATCTTGGGCATAGCATTTTACCAAATCACCTCATTCTTTGGGGCACACGTGAGGAACACAAATGCGAACAAGCCTGAATGGTCCCCAGGACAATATGCAACTGAAAACTCACACCCCAGAAGTGACTCGAACCCATACTCCCAGATGCCACGCAACTGGTATGTACAAGACGCCTTAATCCACTTGACCATCACGACCGGACAAAATGAGGTGATAGCCGAGGCTATTTGAACCACCCCACCGCCGGCACTCGGATAGTAATCTTGGGCATAGCATTTTACCAAATCACCTCATTCTTTGGGGCACACGTGAGGAACACAAATGCGAACAAGCCTGAATGGTCCCCAGGACAATATGCAACTGAAAACTCACACCCCAGAAGTGACTCGAACCCATACTCCCAGATGCCACGCAACTGGTATGTACAAGACGCCTTAATCCACTTGACCATCACGACCGGACAAAATGAGGTGATAGCCGAGGCTATTTGAACCACCCCACCGCCGGCACTCGGATAGTAATCTTGGGCATAGCATTTTACCAAATCACCTCATTCTTTGGGGCACACGTGAGGAACACAAATGCGAACAAGCCTGAATGGTCCCCAGGACAATATGCAACTGAAAACTCACACCCCAGAAGTGACTCGAACCCATACTCCCAGATGCCACGCAACTGGTATGTACAAGACGCCTTAATCCACTTGACCATCACGACCGGACAAAATGAGGTGATAGCCGAGGCTATTTGAACCACCCCACCGCCGGCACTCGGATAGTAATCTTGGGCATAGCATTTTACCAAATCACCTCATTCTTTGGGGCACACGTGAGGAACACAAATGCGAACAAGCCTGAATGGTCCCCAGGACAATATGCAACTGAAAACTCACACCCCAGAAGTGACTCGAACCCATACTCCCAGATGCCACGCAACTGGTATGTACAAGACGCCTTAATCCACTTGACCATCACGACCGGACAAAATGAGGTGATAGCCGAGGCTATTTGAACCACCCCACCGCCGGCACTCGGATAGTAATCTTGGGCATAGCATTTTACCAAATCACCTCATTCTTTGGGGCACACGTGAGGAACACAAATGCGAACAAGCCTGAATGGTCCCCAGGACAATATGCAACTGAAAACTCACACCCCAGAAGTGACTCGAACCCATACTCCCAGATGCCACGCAACTGGTATGTACAAGACGCCTTAATCCACTTGACCATCACGACCGGACAAAATGAGGTGATAGCCGAGGCTATTTGAACCACCCCACCGCCGGCACTCGGATAGTAATCTTGGGCATAGCATTTTACCAAATCACCTCATTCTTTGGGGCACACGTGAGGAACACAAATGCGAACAAGCCTGAATGGTCCCCAGGACAATATGCAACTGAAAACTCACACCCCAGAAGTGACTCGAACCCATACTCCCAGATGCCACGCAACTGGTATGTACAAGACGCCTTAATCCACTTGACCATCACGACCGGACAAAATGAGGTGATAGCCGAGGCTATTTGAACCACCCCACCGCCGGCACTCGGATAGTAATCTTGGGCATAGCATTTTACCAAATCACCTCATTCTTTGGGGCACACGTGAGGAACACAAATGCGAACAAGCCTGAATGGTCCCCAGGACAATATGCAACTGAAAACTCACACCCCAGAAGTGACTCGAACCCATACTCCCAGATGCCACGCAACTGGTATGTACAAGACGCCTTAATCCACTTGACCATCACGACCGGACAAAATGAGGTGATAGCCGAGGCTATTTGAACCACCCCACCGCCGGCACTCGGATAGTAATCTTGGGCATAGCATTTTACCAAATCACCTCATTCTTTGGGGCACACGTGAGGAACACAAATGCGAACAAGCCTGAATGGTCCCCAGGACAATATGCAACTGAAAACTCACACCCCAGAAGTGACTCGAACCCATACTCCCAGATGCCACGCAACTGGTATGTACAAGACGCCTTAATCCACTTGACCATCACGACCGGACAAAATGAGGTGATAGCCGAGGCTATTTGAACCACCCCACCGCCGGCACTCGGATAGTAATCTTGGGCATAGCATTTTACCAAATCACCTCATTCTTTGGGGCACACGTGAGGAACACAAATGCGAACAAGCCTGAATGGTCCCCAGGACAATATGCAACTGAAAACTCACACCCCAGAAGTGACTCGAACCCATACTCCCAGATGCCACGCAACTGGTATGTACAAGACGCCTTAATCCACTTGACCATCACGACCGGACAAAATGAGGTGATAGCCGAGGCTATTTGAACCACCCCACCGCCGGCACTCGGATAGTAATCTTGGGCATAGCATTTTACCAAATCACCTCATTCTTTGGGGCACACGTGAGGAACACAAATGCGAACAAGCCTGAATGGTCCCCAGGACAATATGCAACTGAAAACTCACACCCCAGAAGTGACTCGAACCCATACTCCCAGATGCCACGCAACTGGTATGTACAAGACGCCTTAATCCACTTGACCATCACGACCGGACAAAATGAGGTGATAGCCGAGGCTATTTGAACCACCCCACCGCCGGCACTCGGATAGTAATCTTGGGCATAGCATTTTACCAAATCACCTCATTCTTTGGGGCACACGTGAGGAACACAAATGCGAACAAGCCTGAATGGTCCCCAGGACAATATGCAACTGAAAACTCACACCCCAGAAGTGACTCGAACCCATACTCCCAGATGCCACGCAACTGGTATGTACAAGACGCCTTAATCCACTTGACCATCACGACCGGACAAAATGAGGTGATAGCCGAGGCTATTTGAACCACCCCACCGCCGGCACTCGGATAGTAATCTTGGGCATAGCATTTTACCAAATCACCTCATTCTTTGGGGCACACGTGAGGAACACAAATGCGAACAAGCCTGAATGGTCCCCAGGACAATATGCAACTGAAAACTCACACCCCAGAAGTGACTCGAACCCATACTCCCAGATGCCACGCAACTGGTATGTACAAGACGCCTTAATCCACTTGACCATCACGACCGGACAAAATGAGGTGATAGCCGAGGCTATTTGAACCACCCCACCGCCGGCACTCGGATAGTAATCTTGGGCATAGCATTTTACCAAATCACCTCATTCTTTGGGGCACACGTGAGGAACACAAATGCGAACAAGCCTGAATGGTCCCCAGGACAATATGCAACTGAAAACTCACACCCCAGAAGTGACTCGAACCCATACTCCCAGATGCCACGCAACTGGTATGTACAAGACGCCTTAATCCACTTGACCATCACGACCGGACAAAATGAGGTGATAGCCGAGGCTATTTGAACCACCCCACCGCCGGCACTCGGATAGTAATCTTGGGCATAGCATTTTACCAAATCACCTCATTCTTTGGGGCACACGTGAGGAACACAAATGCGAACAAGCCTGAATGGTCCCCAGGACAATATGCAACTGAAAACTCACACCCCAGAAGTGACTCGAACCCATACTCCCAGATGCCACGCAACTGGTATGTACAAGACGCCTTAATCCACTTGACCATCACGACCGGACAAAATGAGGTGATAGCCGAGGCTATTTGAACCACCCCACCGCCGGCACTCGGATAGTAATCTTGGGCATAGCATTTTACCAAATCACCTCATTCTTTGGGGCACACGTGAGGAACACAAATGCGAACAAGCCTGAATGGTCCCCAGGACAATATGCAACTGAAAACTCACACCCCAGAAGTGACTCGAACCCATACTCCCAGATGCCACGCAACTGGTATGTACAAGACGCCTTAATCCACTTGACCATCACGACCGGACAAAATGAGGTGATAGCCGAGGCTATTTGAACCACCCCACCGCCGGCACTCGGATAGTAATCTTGGGCATAGCATTTTACCAAATCACCTCATTCTTTGGGGCACACGTGAGGAACACAAATGCGAACAAGCCTGAATGGTCCCCAGGACAATATGCAACTGAAAACTCACACCCCAGAAGTGACTCGAACCCATACTCCCAGATGCCACGCAACTGGTATGTACAAGACGCCTTAATCCACTTGACCATCACGACCGGACAAAATGAGGTGATAGCCGAGGCTATTTGAACCACCCCACCGCCGGCACTCGGATAGTAATCTTGGGCATAGCATTTTACCAAATCACCTCATTCTTTGGGGCACACGTGAGGAACACAAATGCGAACAAGCCTGAATGGTCCCCAGGACAATATGCAACTGAAAACTCACACCCCAGAAGTGACTCGAACCCATACTCCCAGATGCCACGCAACTGGTATGTACAAGACGCCTTAATCCACTTGACCATCACGACCGGACAAAATGAGGTGATAGCCGAGGCTATTTGAACCACCCCACCGCCGGCACTCGGATAGTAATCTTGGGCATAGCATTTTACCAAATCACCTCATTCTTTGGGGCACACGTGAGGAACACAAATGCGAACAAGCCTGAATGGTCCCCAGGACAATATGCAACTGAAAACTCACACCCCAGAAGTGACTCGAACCCATACTCCCAGATGCCACGCAACTGGTATGTACAAGACGCCTTAATCCACTTGACCATCACGACCGGACAAAATGAGGTGATAGCCGAGGCTATTTGAACCACCCCACCGCCGGCACTCGGATAGTAATCTTGGGCATAGCATTTTACCAAATCACCTCATTCTTTGGGGCACACGTGAGGAACACAAATGCGAACAAGCCTGAATGGTCCCCAGGACAATATGCAACTGAAAACTCACACCCCAGAAGTGACTCGAACCCATACTCCCAGATGCCCACGCAACTGGTATGTACAAGACGCCTTAATCCACTTGACCATCACGACCGGACAAAATGAGGTGATAGCCGAGGCTATTTGAACCAACCCACCGCCGGCACTCGGATAGTAATCTTGGGCATAGCATTTTACCAAATCACCTCATTCTTTGGGGCACACGTGAGGAACACAAATGCGAACAAGCCTGAATGGTCCCCAGGACAATATGCAACTGAAAACTCACACCCCAGAAGTGACTCGAACCCATACTCCCAGATGCCACGCAACTGGTATGTACAAGACGCCTTAATCCACTTGACCATCACGACCGGACAAAATGAGGTGATAGCCGAGGCTATTTGAACCACCCCCCGCCGGCACTCGGATAGTAATCTTGGGCATAGCATTTTACCAAATCACCTCATTCTTTGGGGCACACGTGAGGAACACAAATGCGAACAAGCCTGAATGGTCCCCAGGACAATATGCAACTGAAAACTCACACCCCAGAAGTGACTCGAACCCATACTCCCAGATGCCACGCAACTGGTATGTACAAGACGCCTTAATCCACTTGACCATCACGACCGGACAAAATGAGGTGATAGCCGAGGCTATTTGAACCACCCCACCGCCGGCACTCGGATAGTAATCTTGGGCATAGCATTTTACCAAATCACCTCATTCTTTGGGGCACACGTGAGGAACACAAATGCGAACAAGCCTGAATGGTCCCCAGGACAATATGCAACTGAAAACTCACACCCCAGAAGTGACTCGAACCCATACTCCCAGATGCCACGCAACTGGTATGTACAAGACGCCTTAATCCACTTGACCATCACGACCGGACAAAATGAGGTGATAGCCGAGGCTATTTGAACCACCCCACCGCCGGCACTCGGATAGTAATCTTGGGCATAGCATTTTACCAAATCACCTCATTCTTTGGGGCACACGTGAGGAACACAAATGCGAACAAGCCTGAATGGTCCCCAGGACAATATGCAACTGAAAACTCACACCCCAGAAGTGACTCGAACCCATACTCCCAGATGCCACGCAACTGGTATGTACAAGACGCCTTAATCCACTTGACCATCACGACCGGACAAAATGAGGTGATAGCCGAGGCTATTTGAAACCCCCCACCGCCGGCACTCGGATAGTAATCTTGGGCATAGCATTTTACCAAATCACCTCATTCTTTGGGGCACACGTGAGGAACACAAATGCGAACAAGCCTGAATGGTCCCCAGGACAATATGCAACTGAAAACTCACACCCCAGAAGTGACTCGAACCCATACTCCCAGATGCCACGCAACTGGTATGTACAAGACGCCTTAATCCACTTGACCATCACGACCGGACAAAATGAGGTGATAGCCGAGGCTATTTGAACCACCCCACCGCCGGCACTCGGATAGTAATCTTGGGCATAGCATTTTACCAAATCACCTCATTCTTTGGGGCACACGTGAGGAACACAAATGCGAACAAGCCTGAATGGTCCCCAGGACAATATGCAACTGAAAACTCACACCCCAGAAGTGACTCGAACCCATACTCCCAGATGCCACGCAACTGGTATGTACAAGACGCCTTAATCCACTTGACCATCACGACCGGACAAAATGAGGTGATAGCCGAGGCTATTTGAACCACCCCACCGCCGGCACTCGGATAGTAATCTTGGGCATAGCATTTTACCAAATCACCTCATTCTTTGGGGCACACGTGAGGAACACAAATGCGAACAAGCCTATGGGTTCTATGAGTATGGGTTCGAGTCACTTCTGGGGTGTGAGTTTTCAGTTGCATATTGTCCTGGGGACCATTCAGGCTTGTTCGCATTTGTGTTCCTCACGTGTGCCCCAAAGAATGAGGTGATTTGGTAAATGCTATGCCCAAGATTACTATCCGAGTGCCGGCGGTGGGGTGGTTCAAATAGCCTCGGCTATCACCTCATTTTGTCCGGTCGTGATGGTCAAGTGGATTAAGGCGTCTTGTACATACCAGTTGCGTGGCATCTGGGAGTATGGGTTCGAGTCACTTCTGGGGTGTGAGTTTTCAGTTGCATATTGTCCTGGGGACCATTCAGGCTTGTTCGCATTTGTGTTCCTCACGTGTGCCCCAAAGAATGAGGTGATTTGGTAAAATGCTATGCCCAAGATTACTATCCGAGTGCCGGCGGTGGGGTGGTTCAAATAGCCTCGGCTATCACCTCATTTTGTCCGGTCGTGATGGTCAAGTGGATTAAGGCGTCTTGTACATACCAGTTGCGTGGCATCTGGGAGTATGGGTTCGAGTCACTTCTGGGTGTGAGTTTTCAGTTGCATATTGTCCTGGGGACCATTCAGGCTTGTTCGCTTTGTGTTCCTCACGTGTGCCCCAAAGAATGAGGTGATTTGGTAAAATGCTAATGCCCAAGATTACTATCCGAGTGCCGGCGGTGGGGTGGTTCAAATAGCCTCGGCTATCACCTCATTTTGTCCGGTCGTGATGGTCAAGTGGATTAAGGCGTCTTGTACATACCAGTTGCGTGGCATCTGGGAGTATGGGTTCGAGTCACTTCTGGGGTGTGAGTTTTCAGTTGCATATTGTCCTGGGGACCATTCAGGCTTGTTCGCATTTGTGTTCCTCACGTGTGCCCCAAAGAATGAGGTGATTTGGTAAAATGCTATGCCCAAGATTACTATCCGAGTGCCGGCGGTGGGGTGGTTCAAATAGCCTCGGCTATCACCTCATTTTGTCCGGTCGTGATGGTCAAGTGGATTAAGGCGTCTTGTACATACCAGTTGCGTGGCATCTGGGAGTATGGGTTCGAGTCACTTCTGGGGTGTGAGTTTTCAGTTGCATATTGTCCTGGGGACCATTCAGGCTTGTTCGCATTTGTGTTCCTCACGTGTGCCCCAAAGAATGAGGTGATTTGGTAAAATGCTATGCCCAAGATTACTATCCGAGTGCCGGCGGTGGGGTGGTTCAAATAGCCTCGGCTATCACCTCATTTTGTCCGGTCGTGATGGTCAAGTGGATTAAGGCGTCTTGTACATACCAGTTGCGTGGCATCTGGGAGTATGGGTTCGAGTCACTTCTGGGGTGTGAGTTTTCAGTTGCATATTGTCCTGGGGACCATTCAGGCTTGTTCGCATTTGTGTTCCTCACGTGTGCCCCAAAGAATGAGGTGATTTGGTAAAATGCTATGCCCAAGATTACTATCCGAGTGCCGGCGGTGGGGTGGTTCAAATAGCCTCGGCTATCACCTCATTTTGTCCGGTCGTGATGGTCAAGTGGATTAAGGCGTCTTGTACATACCAGTTGCGTGGCATCTGGGAGTATGGGTTCGAGTCACTTCTGGGGTGTGAGTTTTCAGTTGCATATTGTCCTGGGGACCATTCAGGCTTGTTCGCATTTGTGTTCCTCACGTGTGCCCCAAAGAATGAGGTGATTTGGTAAAATGCTATGCCCAAGATTACTATCCGAGTGCCGGCGGTGGGGTGGTTCAAATAGCCTCGGCTATCACCTCATTTTGTCCGGTCGTGATGGTCAAGTGGATTAAGGCGTCTTGTACATACCAGTTGCGTGGCATCTGGGAGTATGGGTTCGAGTCACTTCTGGGGTGTGAGTTTTCAGTTGCATATTGTCCTGGGGACCATTCAGGCTTGTTCGCATTTGTGTTCCTCACGTGTGCCCCAAAGAATGAGGTGATTTGGTAAAATGCTATGCCCAAGATTACTATCCGAGTGCCGGCGGTGGGGTGGTTCAAATAGCCTCGGCTATCACCTCATTTTGTCCGGTCGTGATGGTCAAGTGGATTAAGGCGTCTTGTACATACCAGTTGCGTGGCATCTGGGAGTATGGGTTCGAGTCACTTCTGGGGTGTGAGTTTTCAGTTGCATATTGTCCTGGGGACCATTCAGGCTTGTTCGCATTTGTGTTCCTCACGTGTGCCCCAAAGAATGAGGTGATTTGGTAAAATGCTATGCCCAAGATTACTATCCGAGTGCCGGCGGTGGGGTGGTTCAAATAGCCTCGGCTATCACCTCATTTTGTCCGGTCGTGATGGTCAAGTGGATTAAGGCGTCTTGTACATACCAGTTGCGTGGCATCTGGGAGTATGGGTTCGAGTCACTTCTGGGGTGTGAGTTTTCAGTTGCATATTGTCCTGGGGACCATTCAGGCTTGTTCGCATTTGTGTTCCTCACGTGTGCCCCAAAGAATGAGGTGATTTGGTAAAATGCTATGCCCAAGATTACTATCCGAGTGCCGGCGGTGGGGTGGTTCAAATAGCCTCGGCTATCACCTCATTTTGTCCGGTCGTGATGGTCAAGTGGATTAAGGCGTCTTGTACATACCAGTTGCGTGGCATCTGGGAGTATGGGTTCGAGTCACTTCTGGGGTGTGAGTTTTCAGTTGCATATTGTCCTGGGGACCATTCAGGCTTGTTCGCATTTGTGTTCCTCACGTGTGCCCCAAAGAATGAGGTGATTTGGTAAAATGCTATGCCCAAGATTACTATCCGAGTGCCGGCGGTGGGGTGGTTCAAATAGCCTCGGCTATCACCTCATTTTGTCCGGTCGTGATGGTCAAGTGGATTAAGGCGTCTTGTACATACCAGTTGCGTGGCATCTGGGAGTATGGGTTCGAGTCACTTCTGGGGTGTGAGTTTTCAGTTGCATATTGTCCTGGGGACCATTCAGGCTTGTTCGCATTTGTGTTCCTCACGTGTGCCCCAAAGAATGAGGTGATTTGGTAAAATGCTATGCCCAAGATTACTATCCGAGTGCCGGCGGTGGGGTGGTTCAAATAGCCTCGGCTATCACCTCATTTTGTCCGGTCGTGATGGTCAAGTGGATTAAGGCGTCTTGTACATACCAGTTGCGTGGCATCTGGGAGTATGGGTTCGAGTCACTTCTGGGGTGTGAGTTTTCAGTTGCATATTGTCCTGGGGACCATTCAGGCTTGTTCGCATTTGTGTTCCTCACGTGTGCCCCAAAGAATGAGGTGATTTGGTAAAATGCTATGCCCAAGATTACTATCCGAGTGCCGGCGGTGGGGTGGTTCAAATAGCCTCGGCTATCACCTCATTTTGTCCGGTCGTGATGGTCAAGTGGATTAAGGCGTCTTGTACATACCAGTTGCGTGGCATCTGGGAGTATGGGTTCGAGTCACTTCTGGGGTGTGAGTTTTCAGTTGCATATTGTCCTGGGGACCATTCAGGCTTGTTCGCATTTGTGTTCCTCACGTGTGCCCCAAAGAATGAGGTGATTTGGTAAAATGCTATGCCCAAGATTACTATCCGAGTGCCGGCGGTGGGGTGGTTCAAATAGCCTCGGCTATCACCTCATTTTGTCCGGTCGTGATGGTCAAGTGGATTAAGGCGTCTTGTACATACCAGTTGCGTGGCATCTGGGAGTATGGGTTCGAGTCACTTCTGGGGTGTGAGTTTTCAGTTGCATATTGTCCTGGGGACCATTCAGGCTTGTTCGCATTTGTGTTCCTCACGTGTGCCCCAAAGAATGAGGTGATTTGGTAAAATGCTATGCCCAAGATTACTATCCGAGTGCCGGCGGTGGGGTGGTTCAAATAGCCTCGGCTATCACCTCATTTTGTCCGGTCGTGATGGTCAAGTGGATTAAGGCGTCTTGTACATACCAGTTGCGTGGCATCTGGGAGTATGGGTTCGAGTCACTTCTGGGGTGTGAGTTTTCAGTTGCATATTGTCCTGGGGACCATTCAGGCTTGTTCGCATTTGTGTTCCTCACGTGTGCCCCAAAGAATGAGGTGATTTGGTAAAATGCTATGCCCAAGATTACTATCCGAGTGCCGGCGGTGGGGTGGTTCAAATAGCCTCGGCTATCACCTCATTTTGTCCGGTCGTGATGGTCAAGTGGATTAAGGCGTCTTGTACATACCAGTTGCGTGGCATCTGGGAGTATGGGTTCGAGTCACTTCTGGGGTGTGAGTTTTCAGTTGCATATTGTCCTGGGGACCATTCAGGCTTGTTCGCATTTGTGTTCCTCACGTGTGCCCCAAAGAATGAGGTGATTTGGTAAAATGCTATGCCCAAGATTACTATCCGAGTGCCGGCGGTGGGGTGGTTCAAATAGCCTCGGCTATCACCTCATTTTGTCCGGTCGTGATGGTCAAGTGGATTAAGGCGTCTTGTACATACCAGTTGCGTGGCATCTGGGAGTATGGGTTCGAGTCACTTCTGGGGTGTGAGTTTTCAGTTGCATATTGTCCTGGGGACCATTCAGGCTTGTTCGCATTTGTGTTCCTCACGTGTGCCCCAAAGAATGAGGTGATTTGGTAAAATGCTATGCCCAAGATTACTATCCGAGTGCCGGCGGTGGGGTGGTTCAAATAGCCTCGGCTATCACCTCATTTTGTCCGGTCGTGATGGTCAAGTGGATTAAGGCGTCTTGTACATACCAGTTGCGTGGCATCTGGGAGTATGGGTTCGAGTCACTTCTGGGGTGTGAGTTTTCAGTTGCATATTGTCCTGGGGACCATTCAGGCTTGTTCGCATTTGTGTTCCTCACGTGTGCCCCAAAGAATGAGGTGATTTGGTAAAATGCTATGCCCAAGATTACTATCCGAGTGCCGGCGGTGGGGTGGTTCAAATAGCCTCGGCTATCACCTCATTTTGTCCGGTCGTGATGGTCAAGTGGATTAAGGCGTCTTGTACATACCAGTTGCGTGGCATCTGGGAGTATGGGTTCGAGTCACTTCTGGGGTGTGAGTTTTCAGTTGCATATTGTCCTGGGGACCATTCAGGCTTGTTCGCATTTGTGTTCCTCACGTGTGCCCCAAAGAATGAGGTGATTTGGTAAAATGCTATGCCCAAGATTACTATCCGAGTGCCGGCGGTGGGGTGGTTCAAATAGCCTCGGCTATCACCTCATTTTGTCCGGTCGTGATGGTCAAGTGGATTAAGGCGTCTTGTACATACCAGTTGCGTGGCATCTGGGAGTATGGGTTCGAGTCACTTCTGGGGTGTGAGTTTTCAGTTGCATATTGTCCTGGGGACCATTCAGGCTTGTTCGCATTTGTGTTCCTCACGTGTGCCCCAAAGAATGAGGTGATTTGGTAAAATGCTATGCCCAAGATTACTATCCGAGTGCCGGCGGTGGGGTGGTTCAAATAGCCTCGGCTATCACCTCATTTTGTCCGGTCGTGATGGTCAAGTGGATTAAGGCGTCTTGTACATACCAGTTGCGTGGCATCTGGGAGTATGGGTTCGAGTCACTTCTGGGGTGTGAGTTTTCAGTTGCATATTGTCCTGGGGACCATTCAGGCTTGTTCGCATTTGTGTTCCTCACGTGTGCCCCAAAGAATGAGGTGATTTGGTAAAATGCTATGCCCAAGATTACTATCCGAGTGCCGGCGGTGGGGTGGTTCAAATAGCCTCGGCTATCACCTCATTTTGTCCGGTCGTGATGGTCAAGTGGATTAAGGCGTCTTGTACATACCAGTTGCGTGGCATCTGGGAGTATGAGTTCGAGTCACTTCTGGGGTGTGAGTTTTCAGTTGCATATTGTCCTGGGGACCATTCAGGCTTGTTCGCATTATATATAATATATATTATATATTATATACATATATATATATATATATATATATATATATATATATATATATATATATATATATATATATATATATATATATATATATATATATATATATATTCTAATTTGGTTATATTCTAAATCTAAAAGATAATTATCTTCCAGTATTACCACACACCTGGGTTCACAAGTTAAAAAAAATGTAAGATATGTATGTATAAAATGTATGAATAAAATGTATGTATAAAATAGGTAGCCAATACATGAGTATACAGGAGTATACATATATAACTGAAACCCGCACATGTAGTCTTCGGTCAACTGAAGTATTACTTGCCAGACGGCTCTGTACGACACGTGCTTCATAAGAACATAAGAACTCCTTCTGAAGATGTATTAATATACGAAAGTACTTAAGGAAATTCCTGTTTCAATTTTCCTCCGTGGTCTGACACTGTCACATTTTTAATCACTTGTTTGTTTTCGTGATTTACACGCATAGGAACATAAGAATAAAGGTAACTGCAGAAGGCCTATTGGCCCATACGAGGCAGCTCCTATTTATAACCACCCAATCCCACTCATATACCTGTCTAAACCACGCTTGAAACAATAGAGGGACCCCACCTCCACCACGCTACGTGGTAATTGGTTTCACAAATCAACAACCCTGTTACCGAACTAGTATTTACCCAGGTCTTTCCTAAATCTAAACTTACCCAATTTATGCCCATTGTTTCCGAGTTCTGTCTTGTGTTGATACTTTTAATACCCTATTAATATCCCCCTTTGTTATGCCCATTCATCTTGTAATGGGTAATTTTCCCCATATCCACTTGTAAACCTCTATCATGTCAACATCTACGCCATTCTAGAGAATGTAATTTAAGCTTTGTTAATCTCTCTTCATATGACAGGTTTCTAATTTGCTGGATTAACTTTGTCTTCCTACGCTGGACACGTTCGAGTGAATTTATATCCATTCTATAGTACGGCGACCAAAACTGAACTGCATAATCTAAATGGGGCCTAACCAGAGCAAGATATAGCTGAAGAACAACACCAGGTGTCTTGTTAGTAATTTGATTAATAAATCCCAGTCTCCTATTTGCCTTCTTACGAACATTCTTGCATTGATTTTTTGGTTTTAAATTCTTACTAATCATAACTCCCAGATCCCTTTCGCAATCCGACTTCGCAATCTCAACACCATCTAGCTCGTATCTTGTAACTCTAACATCATATGATTCTACACCATATGTGTACCGAGGGTGTCATAGCACACAATAATAATGGTCCTGGTTCCAACGATAGACACAAACATAGAAAAAGAGATGGAGAAAGAGACTGAGAGACAGAGAGAAAGACGGAGAAAGAGACTGAGAAAGAGACTGAGAAACAGAGAAAGATGGAGAAAGAGGCTGAGAAACAGAGAGAAAGATGGAGAAAGAGGCTGAGAGACAGAGAGAGAAAGATGGAGAAAGAAACTGAGAGACAGAGAGAGAAAGATGGAGAAAGAGGCTGAGAGACAGAGATAAAGATAGAGAAAGAGACTGAGAGACAGAGAGAGAAAGATGGAGAAAGAAACTGAGAGACAGAGAGAGAAAGATGGAGAAAGAGGCTGAGAGACAGAGAGATAAAGATAGAGAAAGAGACTGAGAGACAGAGAGAGAAAGATGCAGAAAGAAACTGAGAGACAGAGAGAGAAAGATGGAGAAAGAAACTGAGAGACAGAGAGAGAAAGATGGAGAAAGAGGCTGAGAGACAGAGAGATAAAGATAGAGAAAGAGACTGAGAGACAGAGAGAGAAAGATGGAGAAAGAGACTGAGAGACAGAGAGAGAAAGATGGAGAAAGAAACTGAGAGACAGAGAGAGAAAGATAGAGAAAGAGACTGAGAGACAGAGAGAGAAAGATGGAGAAAGAGACTGAGAGACAGAGAGAGAAAGATGGAGAAAGAAACTGAGAGACAGAGAGAGAAAGATGGAGAAAGAAACTGAGAGACAGAGAGAGAAAGATGGAGAAAGAAACTGAGAGACAGAGAGAGAAAGATGGAGAAACAGAGAAAAAGATGGAGAAAGAGACAGATAGAGAAAGAGATAGAGAAAGAGACAGAGATAGAGAAAGAGACAGAGATAGAGAAAGAGATAGAGAAAGAGACAGAAAGATAGAGAAAGAGACAGAGATAGAGACAAAGACAGAGAAAGAAAGAACAGAAATTTCCTGCTAGGAATACATTTCCCCACAATTTTTATTTTTATCGAGACGCGGAATTTCCCCCCCCCCCCCAAATAGAACAATAGACGCGTCGCCTCTATTCAAGAGTGTCTTGGATCCACATCATACTGGGCCCAGTTTTCAATATCCGACCCTTCCCCCCTGTGTCCGTGTCATACACTCTTTGTCTCTGTGTTTCCTTTATATATGGGTCCTGTGGTAGAGTGGTATAGTACTCGACTCACACTCGCAGATCCCGCGTTCGATCCTGCCCATACGAGCCCTCAGAACCTTCCTACACCTGCCTGAACCCCCTGCCAACCCAAGCAAACGACCTTGACAGCAGTTCACTCTCGCTTGGCCTCAGGGAAGGGGGCAGGGGTTCTCCCCATGCAGCATCAAGACGGCAGCTTTAAGCTGCACGAGTCAGCATGGCTGGCTCCTGACCTACCGCACCAGCGTGGCCTGCCTCCGGCCGCCCCTCGCGCGCTACTGGGCCACGTGTGGCCGGTCGGCCGGCGTCGCAAACTTCTCTACTGCGCGGATCCTGTGTTCCTCGCCCGTCAGCCCACTGCGCTACAGGAGCCCATATGTACTCACCTAATTGTGTTTGCGGGGGTTGAGCTTTGGCTCTTTGGTCCCGTCTCTCAACTGTCAATCAACTGGTGTACAGATTCCTGAGCCTACTGGGCTCTATCATATCTACATTTGAAACTGTGTATGGAGTCAGCCTCCACCACATCACTTCCTAATGCATTCTATTTATTAACTACTCTGACACTGAAACAATTCTTTCTAACGTCTCTGTGGCTCATCTGGGTACTCAGTTTCCACCTGTGTCCCCGAGTTCGTGTCCCACCCGTGCTGAAGAGTTTGTCTTTGTCCACCCTGTCAATTCCCCTGAGAATTTTGTAGGTGGTTATCATGTCTCCCCTTACTCTTCTGTTTTCCAGGGATGTGAGGTTCAGCTCCTTTAGCCTTTCCTCGTAGCTCAATCCTCTCAGTTCCGGGACGAGCCTGGTGGCATACCGCTGAATCTTCTCTAACTTTGTCTTGTGTTTAACTAGGTATGGACTCCAGGCTGGAGCTGCATACTCCAGGATTGGTCTTACATAAGTGGTATACAGGGTTCTGAAAGATTCCTTACACAAGTTTCTGAAGGCAGTTCTTATGTTGGCCAGTCTAGCATATGCCGCTGATGATATTCTTTTGATGTGGGCCTCTGGGGACAGGTTCGGTGTGATATCAACCCCCAGATCCTTATGTATGGATTACTGTATGGATTACTAGTTTTTTTCACGCATATTTACGACCTTTCTACATTCTCTCATTCTCTGCTGGTATCTGATAGTTCCTGCGACGGCGCTGGAAGCAATCGTATTTGGGAAAAGAACAAATCCACAAGGGCCGTGACGGGGATTCGAACCTGCGTCCGAGATCTTCCCAGACGCTGCCTGTGTATTGGCGTTTGCCTTTCCATTGGAGATTTTCGGCGCCGTGGAGGGGGAAGAGAACCTGCTGCATGGGTAACAGCTTCTCCTCCATATCAACCTACCCTGGCTTTGCGCCCTGGAGAGGCCACTCCAGACCGACAACCAGAGCACAACTCCATAGTCTCCTGAGACTGATGGATGCCCACTACTACATTTATAACGCTATCAATGACTGGGTATGACTGACGCTCTGCCAGCGAAGGTTCGAATCTCTCAGGAGTCATTAGAGTATTGCTGATAGAACAACATAATATGAAATAATGGAAGTGACATGATTGAGAATAGGTCATCCCACACTTCTGGGAATACGCCATAAGTATATATATATATATATATATATATATATATATATATATATATATATATATATATATATATATATATATATATATATATATTATATATATATATATTTATATATAAATATATATATATATATATATATATATATATATATATATATATATATATATATATATATATATATATATACATATATTATTTACATAATTGTATACCTATCACAAACCTTACCAATAATAAAGCTATCTAATTTATACAGTCCTGGACCTACAATAATATTATCTAATTCACTACTTTTTTACGTTCAGATTCAATAACATTTCTTTCACTAACGGATGTATACTCAACAATTTTGTATGACTTACTCCAGTCAATTGAATGACTACAATCTTCAAAGTAAACCAACAAGGCATTGGACCTGTCCTTCTGCTATACTTGTGATCTTTCATTATCTGGTCAAGATGTTTTGACAGTTTGGCCAACACACAACTTATTACAATCTTTGCATGGAATTTTATGCACACAAAAATTACAACTACTTTTGCAATTTATAATCAAACATTTTGATATCAAGATCATAAAAGATCTCGATCATAAATGCTACATTGATGCTATAATGTAGTATTTATAATCCCAAAACACAAAACTTCTCCTTATCCTTATCATTATCTTCTTTTCTTCTATCTTATTCTTATCTCTAAAACATAATATCCTTAACACAAAAGAAGTGATAAGTCTGTAGACACAACCTTTGCTCCATTCTGTCATGTTATGGACTCTTAATCATCCTACAGATTGCTCTTCATCTCAAATAACAGACATGATAGAGAAAATGGCTGGAAAGTCATTTCATTGAACTGGTGGGTGGAAAAACGGGGGCCCAAGAGCTAAGGAGCTCGATCCTACAGGCACAAATAGGTGAATATACACACATACGCGGTAGGACCAGTGGCATTCTAGCCACAGGAAAAGGTCATGAGGATAAAGTCCATTCTAAACTCACACGAAAATAGGTCGAGAGGTTAAAGGTCATTTTAAACCCACAAGGTCATTAACTACCGTGAGAAAATCTAATCATTTCATGCTGTTTGGCTGTTCAAAAGTCTCGTGTATAGAGTTCTCGAAGAGACATGAATTTACGTTTGAATCGTGGCCATTAATGATGACTTTACATGCGTTGAAGTGTGCTCAGTGGAGGTGTTG
The DNA here is from genome assembly GCF_040958095.1 of Procambarus clarkii. Classification (NCBI taxonomy): domain Eukaryota; kingdom Metazoa; phylum Arthropoda; class Malacostraca; order Decapoda; family Cambaridae; genus Procambarus; species Procambarus clarkii. The sequence continues at coordinate 10,475,038 of NC_091236.1, forward strand.
AGCAGTGAGTGAAGGTGTTGAGCAGTGAGTGAAGGTGTTGAGCAGTGAGTGAAGGTGTTGAGCAGTGAGTGAAGGTGTTGAGCAGTGAGTGAAGGTGTTGAGCAGTGAGTGAAGGTGTTGAGCAGTGAGTGGAGGTGTTGAGCAGTGAGTGGAGGTGTTGAGCAGTGAGTGAAGGTGTTGAGCAGTGAGTGGAGGTGTTGAGCAGTGAGTGGAGGTGTTGAGCAGTGAGTGGAGGTGTTGAGCAGTGAGTGAAGGTGTTGAGCAGTGAGTGAAGGTGTTGAGCAGTGAGTGAAGGTGTTGAGCAGTGAGTGAAGGTGTTGTGCAGTGAGTGAAGGTGTTGAGCAGTGAGTGAAGGTGTTGAGCAGTGAGTGAAGGTGTTGAGCAGTGAGTGAAGGTGTTGAGCAGTGAGTGGAGGTGTTGAGCAGTGAGTGGAGGTGTTGAGCAGTGAGTGGAGGTGTTGAGCAGTGAGTGAAGGTGTTGAGCAGTGAGTGAAGGTGTTGAGCAGTGAGTGAAGGTGTTGAGCAGTGAGTGAAGGTGTTGAGCAGTGAGTGGAGGTGTTGAGCAGTGAGTGGAGGTGTTGAGCAGTGAGTGAAGGTGTTGAGCAGTGAGTGAAGGTGTTGAGCAGTGAGTGAAGGTGTTGAGCAGTGAGTGGAGGTGTTGAGCAGTGAGTGAAGGTGTTGAGCAGTGAGTGAAGGTGTTGAGCAGTGAGTGAAGGTGTTGAGCAGTGAGTGAAGGTGTTGAGCAGTGAGTGAAGGTGTTGAGCAGTGAGTGAAGGTGTTGAGCAGTGAGTGAAAATGCTTATGGAGGTGGTCTTACAAAGACTTCCCCCTACACCCACACACACACCCACACTCACACACACCCACACACACCCACACACACCCACACACACCCACACCCACCCCCACACCCACACCCACACACCCACCCCCACACCTCTCCCATCACAATCTGCCGACACTCTCATCACTCACCGTGGTTCCCAGCAGCAAAGTCCACCTGGAGGCCTTAAGACCCACCAAGGTGACCAAGACCTGACGAACCATTACCATGACAACACCTAGAGGCTGCAGAGGGCGGTTCCCTGCCATCCACTACCTCTATGAAACACTATAGAGTCTCTCTAGTATTTTATTTACTAGTCTCTTCTAGTATACGGATTATCTATGAAAGTCTTAAAAGTCTACAAAGAAGAAAATGTAGTTTCATAATTCAAAAAAAGGAACAGATATTTTGGTCTGCTGTAACAACCTTACAGCAGCGGCTGTCAGGTCGTTATTACATAAGTAATT
>NC_091236.1:10483829-10493829 GCF_040958095.1 Procambarus clarkii
TTGGGTGGCTTAATCTTTATCAATCTATGGGCACAGCACATTCAGCACCGCTCCTGTGCCAGGTAAGTCCACTACGGGCTCACCATAGCCCGTGCTACTTGCCTCGCTCCTGTGCCAGGTAAGTCCACTACGGGCTCGCCATAGCCCATGCTACTTGCCCCGCTCCTGTGCCAGGTAAGTCCACTACGGGCTCGCCATAGCCCGTGCTACTTGCCCCGCTCCTGTGCCAGGTAAGTCCACTACGGGCTCGCCATAGCCCGTGCTACTTGCCCCGCTCCTGTGCCAGGTAAGTCCACTACGGGCTCGCCATAGCCCGTGCTACTTGCCCCGCTCCTGTGCCAGGTAAGTCTACTACGGGCTCGCCATAGCCCGTGCTACTTGGAACTTTTTGTTCCAAGTAGCGAATCTTAATCAACAACAACAAAGACACAAATATAATTATGTCTACGCTGGGAGTGGCTAGTCTAATCACCATTTTCTACCTTAGCTGACATTACTTAAATCGCCTTATCTAAGACATCATTAAGACATGGAGTGACAAGAGTTCTTCCCAAGGCTAACTACTGACCTTTTCCCCCAGGATGCTGCCCACAACAGTTGCCAAGCTCCCGGGTACCTATTTTTACCTCTAGGTGAACAGAGGCATCAGATGAAAGGAATCATGCCTAAGCGTTTCCGTCCAGCTTAGAATATTTATTAAAAACAATTTGTTGCTACGTACGAATTATCACGATTATTAATAGAGAATAATTAATAATTATAATTAATTAATACATTATTAATAAAGTGTAAAAAATAAAATAAATCATATCACTATTTCAAAAGCAAACTTTTATGCTCAATAGATATTTAGACATAAGAATAAAGGGAGCCGGTCGGCCGAGCGGACAGCACGCTGGACTTGTGATCCTGTGGTCCCGGGTTCGATCCCAGGCGCCGGCGAGAAACAATGGGCAGAGTTTCTTTCACCCTATGCCCCTGTTACCTAGCAGTAAAATAGGTACCTGGGTGTTAGTCAGCTGTCACGGGCTGCTTCCTGGGGGTGGAGGCCTGGTCGAGGACCGGGCCGCGGGGACACTAAAGCCCCGAAATCATCTCAAGATAACCTCAAGAAGGTAATGTTATTTATAATTTATTATTTAAAAGGCAGTGTTTTTACCTTTTGTTTTATTATTAAAAAGGTACCTTTTTCTCTCACCTGCTCCTCACCTCTCACCTGCTCCTCACCTCTCACCTGCTCCTCACCTCTCACCTGCTCCTCACCTCTCACCTCACTCTCTTCCCTCACTCATCTGCCTGTACTCTTCTTTCTATTAGTGCTATGTACTATTTCCGGGCTATTCATGCCCGTGCCACCTCTTGGGTGGCTTAATCGTCAATCTTCATCACTCAATCCTTTCTCCTTCACACGACTTAATAATGAACTTAATAATATATATATATATATATATATATATATATATATATATATATATATATATATATATATATATATATATATATATATATATATATATATATATATATATATATATATATTATTAAATATGACCGAAAAAGTAAGATTAATAATTCTAACACGAATTTTCTCGATCTTTCGTACGTTTCTTTTCACTGTTGGTGGTAATTCAAAAATCAATTCTCCAAAATTCATTTTTATTTCTAGTCTGACGCGACACTTGAGCGCGTTTCGTAAAACTTATTACATTTTCAAAGACTTTAGCTTACACATACACAACTCAATAGAACTTACACATCTTCGATTTGTTTATATCTACATTTGAGTGAGGTAGATGGGGTGAGGTGGTATTAATAGGGTATTAAATTCCTAAACACAAGACAGAACACGAAACAATGGGTATTGAATGGAAGTGATTTGTAGAAAGCCTATTGGTCCATATTTCTTGATGTTTCTATATTGGACTTCTATTCAATATCCATTGTTTCGTGTTCTGTCTTGTGTTGATGAAATTAATACCCTATTAATACTCTTGTTCTGTCTTGTGTTGATGAAATTAATACCCTATTAATACCACATTTTGTTCTGTCTTGTGTTAATGCCACATCACCCCTTCCACCTCACTCAAATGTAGATATAAAATCGGAGATATGTAAGTTCTATTCAGTTGTGTATTTGTGAACTAAAGTCTTTGAAAATGTAATAAGTTTTACGAAACGCGCCCGTGTCGCGTCAGACTAGAAATAAAAATGAATTTTGGAGAATTGATTTTTGATTTACCTCCAACAGTGAAGCGTAATGTACGAAAGATTGAGAAAATTCGTGTTAGAATTATTAATCTTACTTTTTCGGTCATATTTAATAATATATATATATATATATATATATATATATATATATATATATATATATATATATATATATATATATATATATATATATATATATATATATATATATATCACTTGTTTCAACCTTCGCTTGAAACAAGTGATCCAACGTCTGTTTGTTTGAAAGATCAACAACTTATTTCCAAACCAGTATTTACCCAGGTCTTTCCTGAATTTAAACTTATCCAATTGGTATCCTTTGTCCATTCATCCACTTGTACACTTCAATCGCGCCCCCTTTACTTTTCGCCCTTTTTAGACAGTCTTAAGCTTTTCTACAAGACACAGAGAAATCACACTAACGTGATGCATCAATGAGACAATCCGTAGGAGCCGTGATGTGGATTCGAACCTATGCGATGGGTACTCCCAAGCGCACGCCTTAGACCACTAGGCCACGACATGGAAAAGACATCTGATGTCTGAAGCATGACATCAGATATCTGAAGCATGACATCAGATATCTGAGGCATAACATCAGATATCTGAAGCATGACATCAGATATCTGAAGCATGACATCAGATATCTGAAGCATGAAATCAGATATCTGAAGCATGATATCTGACATCTAGTTGCTAACGCTTCAAGAAATAAATCACATTACCCTATCTGCTTTACTCCAGACATGCTTGGATTTTTTCAGCTTAAGATATCTAAGTAATCACGACTCACAGAGCTGTCTCACATTCTAGTTCAGCACTATGAATAACAATTAAGACTGTGTTTTTTTGCTTACGAAAATGATGTAAAATGAATACAGCCATATTTTCTGCATTTACAGAAGTACAGTATCTTAATAAGACCTCAGGATCCTCCTTCAGAAGTACTTAGACCCTATTTTTGATTCTTAATCCTCTCGTTCGGAATGAGGGTAATGACGTCAACTCTAATGACATCTTTCGCATGTCATAATCACGTCAACGACACCCTTGCGAAAATGACATTTCACATTAACAACAAAAGGATATTAAAGTGATGCGATACAGAATTTCATTTTCGAATTGTCAACTTTTCTTTTTACGACTGGGTGAGTTTTTCCCATTTTTACGTCGCCTGGTAAAATATATATAACATTATTGTAATTATTATGAAGAAATTGACTTACAGTAGCAATTACTTAATGTTCATGTTAATGGGAAAAATGTATAGCATCTTTGTAGTGTACATCGTGTGTGTGTGTAGACTAAATGGAAACCCCAAGTGTAGACTAAATGAGTTGGGAACCTCGAACCCGGGTGTGATAGTGATCTTTGAACCCAGGCTCTTGAACGCAGGTTCGAATCCTCGTCACGGCCCTTGTGGATTTGCTCATTTGAACCCAGGCGTCAGCTCACTACTAAAAATGTACCAAAACAAATGCAAATCGCCAAATCAGAATTTATGAATCAATCATTTCTGCTTATATGAATGATAATCAAATAATAATTCACGTATAATAATTTGTAAATTGAGAAAATAGTTACGTCAACTGGGATGACGACGATTGCGATACTATGATAACGAGTAATGATAATTACATGATGATAACTAACATGATGACTAAGCTGATAATTACGATGAGTTACTACTATAAATAAAATGGCTGCGAGGATAACTACGATAATTATCACTCATATATGATATATGATTATATATATGAATTCCAATTAAAGTAGAATATATGAAGTAGAGACATGTTGTAATTGTTGTACATATCAGGACGCGGTAATTGTGCCAATGGTGCTAGTAGTTGTTGTTATTGCTACGTTAATGACTTGGTGGTAGAGGGATGGTGGTGGTTGTGGTGGAATAATGGTGGTAGTGTTTAGTGGTGGTTGTGGTGTTGGTGTATGTCTTAAATGAGGTGTTGTAGGCCTAATTTAGCAATTTACACAGCCTAGTTATGGTGAAATTTACACAGCCTAGCTATGGTCAAATTTACACAGCCTAGCTATGGTGAAATTTACACAGCTTAGCTATGCTGAAATTAATACAGCCTAGCTATGGTGAAATTTGCACAGCCTAGCTATGCTGAAATTAATACAGCCTAGCTATGGTGAAATTTAAACAGCCTAGCTATGCTGAAATTAATACAGACTAGCTATGATGAAATTAACACAGCCTAGCTATGGTGAAATTTACACAGGCTAGCTATGGTGAAATTAACACAGCCTAGCTATGGTGAAATTTACACAGCCTAGCTATGGTGAAATTAACACAGCCTAGCTATGGTGAAATTTACACAGCCTAGCTATGGTGAAATTAATACAGCCTAGCTATGGTGAAATTAATACAGCCTAGCTATGGTGAAATTAATACAGCCTAGCTATGGTGAAATTTACACAGCCTAGCTGTGCTGAAATTAATACAGCCTAGCTATGGTGAAATTTACACAGCCTTGCTATGGTGAAACTACACTCTCCCTCACCATACAACACTCTCCCTCATCACACTCACAATCAAATCCACTTTCATAACATACACAATCTCCTAATCATCCCAGCTAGCCATACTGTTTAATTACCAATCTCTTCATTTCCGTTCGAGACATTGAAATCCTTTACAATCCTTTTCATATAATATTGAATAGACATAACAAATTAAGATGCATTAAACACACATTTAACAATTTATTCATTCTAATTTAATTAAAAAAAAAAGTTAATTGTGACCTACGACTGAGATAAACAAATGTAGTGTAGTGTAGTGTATTGTATTGTAGTGTATTGTAGTGTTACGATTGAGATGTTTTGACTAGCGATACTAGTATTAATCGTTCTCACAACCGTACTCAAGTTGATGGTTGTAGGTCATCAACTTGATGTTACAGAAGTTACAGCCCCGCTCCTGTGCCAAGTAACTCCACTACGGGCTCACCATATCCCGTGCTACTTGGAACTTTTTGTTCCCAGTAGCTGAATCTTAAACAGCTAAGTTAGTATGACTATATAGCACTGGGAAGGGGTCAGGATAAGGATTTGGGGCGGGACGGGGGGAAAGGAATGGTGCCCAACCACTTGTGGACGGTCTCGGGGGATTGAACGCCGACCTGCATGAAGCGAGACCGTCGCTCTACCGTTCGGCCCAAGTGGTTGGAACGGATGCAGGAAAGGTACCCAACGACTTGGATCATCGGGGATCGAACACTGATCAAGCAAGAAGAGCGAGCATCACCTCCCAATCAGCCTAAGTGGAAGACGGTAAAATACTCTATACTGCACGTCCCAAAAGGATTAAATAATTATATTCCCTGATTATAATGAGTCTTGAGTTTTATTTCTATTCTGCCTATATCACCAATTGTATTTATTTATGTTTTTTGTTTATTAAAAATCTGTGAGCGAAAGAAAACTTCAGTCTTAACCTTACACCATTAAGCCGTAAATGAACACAAAAGCCAGAATTGACCAAACATTTATGGAGTTACAACACGTGTACATCTTCCCCTCAACATGGCGGCTTTGTTTACATAAATTAAACAGTCTACGAGCTTCCAAGTTACGGGCTCACCATAGCCCGTGCTACATGGACACTTGGTTCTGAGTAGCTGAATCTGAAACAACAAACAACGAGCTTCGAAACTTCACCACCCAAGGGGTGTTATTGTTGTAAACAACCTCGTATAATGCTTCAGAGGTAAATAAGCTGTTTAATAAATGTAATCTAAGCGGAGATGAACAGGTTTCGTAACTGCTCGTTGAATGCTAGCCCAGAGTGACGGGGGGTGGGGGGGGGGGGGAACAGACATAAACACACACACCAGTCCGAGTGAAAGTGGTACACATCAGTGGAGTAATTAGTGACGTAATATGTAGATCAGTAACAGCAGCACACACACATATGTACACTGTGTACTCACCTAATTGCGCGGGGGGTTGAGCTCTGGCTCTTTGGTCCCGCCTCTCAACTGTCAATCAACTGGGTCAGTAACTGTACGCGCAAACACACACACTCATACAGCTTTCTGTCTCGTACTGTCATCTTCTTGAGGTTATCTTGAGATGATTTCGGGGCTTAGCGTCCCCGCGGCCCGGTCCTCGACCAGGCCTCCTTTTTTGTTACACAACCCCCAGGAAGCAGCAGCCCGTAGCTACAGCTGTCTAATTCCCATGTACCTATTTACTGCTAGGTGAACAGGGGCATCAGGGTGAAAGGAACTCTGCTCATTTGTCCCCGCCTCCACCGGGGATCGAACCCGGAACCTCAGGACTAGGAATCCCGAGCACTGTCCACTCAGCTGTCAGCCCCTGTCAAAGAACATTTCGTTTTGGTGAGTTTACCTGTCTGGGAGTGACAGGTAAACTCTTCACTGTCTATCGGCACCAGTACTATACGAATACGCAAACCATATATGATTAAATGAACAAATCCACAAGGGCCGTGACGAGGATTCGAACTTACGTCCGAGAGCATCCCAGACGCTGGGATGGTTCACCTAGTTTACATTTGTGTACTGTTGGTGTATTAGGCCTATACTAAGCCTAGAGTTTGAGCTCCAGGCATGCAAAACTCAACCACTTGGGGTGGACGGTAGAGCGACGGTCTCGCTTCATGCAGGTCGGCGTTCAATCCCCGACCATCCAAGTGGTTGAGCACCATTCCTTTCCCCCCGTCCCATCCCCTATCCTTATCCTGACCCGTTCCCAGTGCTATAGTCGTAATGGCTTGGCGCTTTTCCCCTGACAATTCCTTCCTTCCGTCAGACATGCAAGCCTCTCAGCTTGGGTGGCGGCATCTCAGACTTGCCATTCCTGTACTCAACCCGTCCTCTTAAAAATAACGTCACTTTTGGCTCGTATGCGCGCTATGGCCAAATGTGGACGAAATTTGAAATGAAATCGACTCACAAAAGTGACGTACTGTCCCGTTTTCTGTTTGAGTCGTCCGGCTTACTCGGACAGGTTAGGAGAGTAAACTTTCGTACACTTCATCTCTATAATCTTAGATCCCAATGACGGTGTCATGCTGCACTTTCACTACCGGGGGAGATGAGGTGGAGGTGATTACCGGGAGACATGACAATGCTATAATTACTGCAAATCTAAGAATTAAGGTAACTATAGAAGGCTCCATATTGGCTCATAAACGGCAGATCCTATTAATATTCACCCAAAATCATATATGTCTAACCTACGCTTGAAACAATGCAGGGATCCCGCGTCTATAATCTTTCCCGGAAATTTGCTTCATATATCAACAAGCCCAAAATACCCACAATATCCAAACTGACCCCATTGTTAAGGAGAAAAATATTGAGAAAGGGCATAACGATTAAGAAAAAAGTACACTGATTGCATGATAAGGCCCGCAGCTTGATAATAAAAGCTAGGAAAACAAAAGTGAAAATCAGATGAGGTTATGCCCACATGTAAGGAGCGTGTCTTATGCAGGCGATGAATCACAATAACGTGGCTGATGTATGTTGACCAGACCACACACTAGAAGGTGAAGGGACGACGACGACGTTTCGGTCCGTCCTGGACCATTCTCAAGTCGATTGTCTCCTCATCCATGGCATTACATGCGTACACCACAAGGCTGAGGTAGAACAATCGACTTGAGAATGGTCCAGGACGGACCGAAACGTCGTCGTCCCTTCTTCACCTTCTAGTGTGTGGATTGGTCAAGGAGCGTGTCTTATCTGGGCGTGGCTTGTGAGTGCCACCGTGACGGGGCCAGACATAAACTCCCTCACACCCAAGAATGGTAAAGGTCCGTGACGTTAATGGCTTCGACGCGATAAATGTCCGCTTGTCGTTCCAAAACACCCACAGAAAACGGAACCACACGGCCTCAGAGCACCGCAAGGGGCTCCAATAGTCTGTTTTCGTATTATTTAAACTCGTGGTTAGCTTGGGGTCTGGTCTTCAGGCCATAATATATATCCCCCAACAACCTGAGTACTCTTTATTTTCTTCTCCGAGGCTATGGGTCCCTATACACTTGCACAAGAGGTGGTACTTCTTTTTTATCCCAACATGTAAAACTAACAAAATGGAGAGTTTCTTTTTAATATGGTTTCCATCACAGACGTGGCCATTCATTTATACAACGACAACCAACATATATATATACATTTTCTTCTGTCCTCCATGGACAGGGTTAGAGATCTGTTCTACATATAGTGGAGTGGGTTATCAAGTGCTCAACCAAAGGTTATCTTCTTGAGGTTATCTTGAGATGATTTCGGGCCTTAGCGTCCCCGCGGCCCGGTCCGCGACTACAGGTGATTGTAGTGATTTTACAACAAGTTCAAGTATGTTTATTGAGACAAGAAAAAAAATACATCTCAAAGGGATAGAGTAGCTAAGGCTATTTCTACCCCCCCCCCCCCTTCTCCCCTTTTTACAACACTTGGTCCGTTAAAAATAAACATGGTTGGAGAACTGCTGCTGTACATAGTAAGTTATTGAACACTCGACCACAAGGTGATCGGGTTGATCCAACACCTTCACTGTTCGCGCTGTTCACCCAGCTTGGGCACCTGGTTGTAAACCGTTCAGCAGATGACGTTTCAGGGAAGACTAGCAGAGTAACCTTTAAAGTGAGTTATGGAATGGGAAAGGTTCTAAGTTCCTGAGGATAACATCACCTCTAACAGACTTCCAGGATAAATATCTAACACATCCTCTCGTCTAATGCGTCGCAATTTGAACGGAATCAACCAATCTGTTAAGAAAGCGACGTGTAAGTAGAACTAAAGCATCATAATATTGAGGGTTTCTATGCATGTGGCCTCGGAGGTGGACATCCTGGTGGCACCTGGATCATACCTGAAGTGGATTCTGAGAGTTCTACTCCCTAATGCCGGGCTTGACTTGGTGCCTTCTTTTTATAATTACTTGCGATAACTTGGTCCAACTGACTGTTCCTTGGCGCGGCCGCCAGGTCTACATATCCATCACAACCCGGTTGATCCGTCATTTCTCGCAGGCACATGTTTATATTTTTTCCTGAAGAAATGCACTGTTGTTCAGGCAATATTTATTATGCATGCTACACAGGTCACCTAGTTGTGCTTGCGGTTAAGGGGGGGACATGATCACCACATTCAAGATTCTCAAGGGAATCGACAGGGTTGATAAAGATAGGCTATTTAACACAAGGGGCACACGCACTAGGGGACACAGGTGGAAACTGAGTGCCCAAATGAGCCACAGAGATATTAGAAAGAACTTTTTTAGTGTCAGAGTGGTTGACAAATGGAATGCATTAGGAAGTAATGTGGTGGAGGCTGACTCCATACACAGTTTCAAGTGTAGATATGATAGAGCCCAATAGGCTCAGGAACCTGTACACCTGTTGATTGACGGTTGAGAGGCGGGACCAAAGAGCCAGAGCTCAACCCCCGCAAGCACAACTAGGTGAGTACAGGAACCATGACCCCCTTCGACGGTTCAAGCACGACAGTGAAGGATCCATCACACATCAACCCGTCCTCTGAAAAAATAACGTCGCTTCTCGCTCGTATGTGCGCTATGGCCAAAAATGGATGTAATATGAAATGAAATCGGCTCACGAAAGTGATGTACTGTCTCGTTTCCTGTTTGAGTCCACTGGCTTACTCGGTTAGGTTAGGAGAGGAAACTTTCAATTAACGTTTTTCATGCCGTTTTGAAACCCTAGGAGAATTTCCTGCCCTCCTAACCTACCAGAGGACCCTTAACTTAC
>NC_091236.1:10496329-10527301 GCF_040958095.1 Procambarus clarkii
CTCGCCTACATTAAAGTCTTGTGTATTCTAAATCGGTATATTTTCACGTGAAAATTAATTTTATTATATATTAGAATTGGGTGTATGGTTAGGCCGTATTGGTTGAACACTATTCATATTATAGGTACTGTTGGCAAGTATTTATCTTTGCGAACATGTTGTTAAAGATTCGCTACCTGGAGCAAAAAATTCCAAGTAGCACGGGCTATGGTGAGCCCGTAGGGCCTTTGCGAACATGTCCTCGTGGGGATGCTCGTTCAAGCGGCAGTCGAACCCAAAGCCGTATTCGTCAATTTTAACCTACTTCATATTCCAAATTCGTATTTTCTCAAATACAATATTATTGTATTCACCCACGTACTGCATACACAATAATACCGAACACAAACTTGGTACTAAACCGAACCTACGCCGAACTATGCACAAAATTCTGATGTATAATACTGTAATATTAATTTATATTTGAGAAAATAAAATTTTTAATACATCGTAGCTTAAAATTTCTGACTGCGTCTTTGGGATTGGCTTTGAAATTGAAATTGAAATTGAAATAAGTTTATTGAGGTAAAATACACACAAAGGGATGAGGTAGCTCAAGCTATTCTCACCCCGTTCAGTACATCGTGTTAATACATACATAGACACACATCAGAAACAATAAACATATTACCGAACATTCTGAGAGATAAACATATACATTAGGACTGGCTTGGACAAGAATAGTCAGAGGATGGGGAGGGGGGGGGGGGGAATCAGCCGCAGCTTGAATGTACATAGCCTAAGGGTACGTTGCGGACGGCCGCAGCTTGTACAGTCTTAGCCCCAGGACGGGTTGTTGGGTACAAAATACTTCACCCCAGCATATAACAATGTAACATATTGCGCACTGGACCCGGAAACTGTACGAAAACGTTCTGTATGTCCATAGCCTGACGTTACAAAAGCACTGGACCCGGAAACTGTACGAAAACGTTCTGTATGTCCATAGCCTGACGTTACAAAAAAAAAAAGAGCTGTTTAGATTATTTATTCAAAATTGGCGTCATGTCTAATTAACTTAAATAAAAAATATGTTTTTAGACGAATTAAGTGCTCAGTTGTCATACTGTTATAGGCTGGCAGGATCACCAACCGAGAAACAATGTTTACTTAACATGTTCTCTAAGATTATCATGTTTACTTAACATGTTCTCTAAGATTATCATGTTTACTTAACATGTTCTCTAAGATTATCATATTTACTTAACATGTTCTCTAAGATTATCATGTTTACTTAACATGTTCTCTAAGATTATCATGTTTACTTAACATGTTTTCTAAGATTATCATCAGAATACTAAATAACACTGGTAGATCATTAATAATTAAAAAAAAATAATTCATATTAATTCACCTACAGGACATTAATAAGCTATGTAAATATACTCTATGCACAAGCCGGTGATACCATAAGAGAATTGTCAACATTAGATTTCCACTTAAATATGTATATTTAATGTTATATTATCGGATAGTTTATAATTTTCAGTAAATAGGCTACATAATTCGCATATATCTGAAAATTAGAATGACTTCACAAACCAATCACATTATTCAAAGATTCACCTACGTCTAATAGCTAAAATTATGTCATGTATAATTATTAACATATCCTTAATGATTTATGCTTTAAGTACTTTGAAATTGTTAGTATATATGACACTCTATGTCTGCAAGACTAGGTTTTGTCTGTGGCTTAAAGCCTATCAACTTTAAATATGGACATAGTTTAGAAGTTAAGCTAACTTAAGTGTATATATATACATCAACAATTGCGAGTAATATGGGCAAATCTTCATGTTAAATTTCTTGTCCCAAAACAACGTTAGCTATTGTATGGCTATATTCATGAGACCCTCCCTACTAATGATAGGTTGTTGATGATGGGCCATTAAGGACAACAATAGGTGTGACCAATGTACTGAAATTGAGAATAATATGCATGTATTTTATTTCTGTAAGCAGAAAGTTGTTCTGGTAAACTGGATTACAGGCACTTTGAAAGCTGTATGTGGACCAAGCATTAAAGTGAATTTAATGAGGTTTTAAATGTTTTATATTGACATAAAATGTAAGAAAATTAAGAATGCAATAATTATGCTACTTTCTGATTACATTTTTTTGTGTGTGGATTGGCAGGCAGGAGGGTTACTGTGTGTGGATAGGCAGGCAGGAGGGTTATAGACAAAATATTGAAGTTCTTGCGAGGCAGGATCAAGTATATCATTTAGGGTTTACGGCTCATGCTCCGTGATATGGAAAATTGGTTTACTGAGAATTATATTAACTACACATAATGCAGTATTTTCCCTTGTAAATTTATGTAAATATGATCTTTATATTGTATATTATTTAATAAAGAAAGCAAAAGAACAGGAATACACCTCTCTGTATATATATACTGTACACCTAAAAGTAATGTACACCCTGAGTTTGTATATATTCCTTGTTTACCAAGTCTGCTGATAACTTGAGTAATGAGAAACCATTGCTCGTTCCAAGTCCCACATCAGCAACCCTCCCTGCCCCAAAACACATTCTACCCCACATCTTTTCAGCCCCCACAACAGCTACCTCTCTACACCACATTCCCTACCCCCCACATTTTATTTTCAGCCCCACAACATGCTCCCCCATATACCACATTCTATTTTCACCCCTACAACATGCTCCCCCCATATACCACATTCTCTACCCCCCCCCCCACATTTTATTTTCAGTACCACAACACCTCTCGCCAAGAACCTATTCTGCATCCCCCTCATAATAACTTCAACATCAACCTCTATAAATGTCCAATGTAACAATTTTCTTGTAATTCCGACTTTGAATGATGAGTTAACACAACAAATGTTAATTATTTAACACATTTTCATTCGCCATATACTTAATGCGTGATATATGAAATACAAAATATAAAATGCGATATATATATAGAACACTATACAAGCTGCGACATATAGTGTGCGATATATACAATGGGATATATATATATATATATATATATATATATATATATATATATATATATATATATATATATATATATATATTGGTGTATATTGGCAGTAGGTTTTCTTTTAAATATGTCTCATTGAATATGACCGCATATTCTGTATTTACTATCTTCTGATTTAGGGTTGCTATCCCTCTAACTATTATTCTTGCATCAGGGTTTAGTTGAAAGAGGGTGAATTACTATAGAATGTATTACACTTATTATACAACGTGATACTTATATCACGTTGTATATATCATTATTGTATAATAAATGTAATACATTCCATAGTAATTCGCTTTTAGTTCCTTTACCTTGAAAAACGACCATGACTTTTGGTGAACTCCTTAGAGGGATAGAAGCCCTAAACCAGAAGATAGTAAATACAGAATATGCGGTCATATATATATATATGTATATATATATATATATATATATATATATATATATATATATATATATATATATATATATATATATGTTCTTGTCTTGTCCTTACTCTCATGGTGGGTAGAGTAAATAGTTCCGTGATTTGGGTGTTCATAGTAGGTCGCTCTATTCTTATGTGAATTGCCTCATGAATTGAATTATGTATATATATATATATATATATATATATATATATATATATATATATATATATATATATATATATATATATATATATATATAATACGATATATAGGGCGCAATATACACGATGGGATATATATAGAGCGCGATATACAAAATGGAAATGGAGCGAGATATATAAAATGCGATATATGAAGAGGGATATACAGAACACCATAAATAAAATATGAATACAACTAGGTGAATACTACAGTACGTGGTACTGCATATAAATACCATTTGTAAACTGCAATTTATGAAGAGCAATATATAAAAGACAATTTATAACACAATATGCAAACTGCGATTAGTATAACAATATGTAAACTACGATTTATAAAATATGTAAACTGCGATTTATAAAATATGTAAACTGCGATTTATATAACAAACTGTAAATTTAAATAACAAACTGTAAATTGCGATTAGTATAACAATATGTAAACTGCGATTTACAAGACAGGTAAATAGGCTGGGCGGCAGACTCGATGACTTAGTGAAAACTTTCCCTGTGTTGTGTGTCAGCGGTGTTGGTCTTGTGAACAATAAACCAACACAAAAAAACACCTGAAATTAATTAATTTAATAACATCTGAAACAAACACATATTATCCCACCTGTAAGAAGCAGCGGCGCCGGCTCCAGCGACACGTTCCAACTCCTCACGTGGAATGGACTCCAAGACTCCCGAGGGCAGGTAAGGTGGGGATGGAGGAAGACTTGGGTGAAGATGGAGACAACTTGAGCAGGGAACACGGTACAAGTCGGAGGAGGAGGAGGAGGGTACAGCTGGCTGGCCCAACCGTCGTGGGTATCACTTGGCACTGATACTGTATGGTGTTCACTTTGGTGTTCACTTTGTCCATGAACAGGGGCTGGGTTCCGAGGCAGTGATGCTGTATGGTGTTCACTTTGTCCATGAACAGGGGCCGGGTTCCTAGGCAGTGATACTGTATGGTGTTCACTTTGTCCATGAACAGGGGCTGGGTTCCTAGGCAGTGATACTGTATGGTGTTCACTTTGTCCATGAACAGGGGCCGGGTTCCTAGGCACTGATACTGTATGGTGTTCACTTTGTCCATGAACAGGGGCTGGGTTCCCAGGCAGTGATGCTGTATGGTGTTCACTTTGGTGTTCACTTTGTCCATGAACAGGGGCTGGGTTCCCAGGCAATGATACTGTATGGTGTTCACTTTGGTGTTCACTTTGTCCATGAACAGGGGCCGGGATCCTAACCAGCTGGCAGGTGTTAGTTCACTCTCGGGTCTCCGTTCTGCAAGTTTCATTTGGATGGCAATTTTCTCGAAGTGGTCGAGGTTGTCCTCTTTTGCGTAGAACAACTTCCTGTCCTTCCTGGCGTAAGTGGACGGGTATGATGGTGGTGGCGGGGGGGGGGGAGGGGAGGAGAAGGCTTGCATTAGTTCACTCTTGGAAGGCGCATCATGAGTGTGCTGGAAGTTGGCCTTCACTTTCTGAAGCCTGGTACCAGGTGACGGGGTCGCAGCAGTGGTTTACGACGACTTGTGGAGTGGCTCAAGCTTGCTGGAGCTGCTCAACCCGACAATGCTCACTACATAAGGAAGCCCTCTATTAAGTTCATGTTTAATGAGACAAGAAAGAAATACATCTCAAAGGGATAGAGTAGCTTAGGCTACTTCTAACCCCCCTCCCCCTCCATCTTCCCTCCCGTATAAGTACAAGATAAGAGTGGTACTGACCACCTAGTGTTAGTTCCAGCTCCTAGTGTCCAGTTCCACCCAGAGAGACGGCACCATTCCCGTGCCAGGTAAGTCCACTACGGGCTCACCATAGCCCGTGCTACTTGCAACCTGTTCCGAGTAGCTGAATCTATAACAACGACAACCTAGTGTAAAGTGCCTTGTTGACTATCACACTGTGTCTCCTCACATCAGGTTCCATCTTCAGCTGCCTTATTCACTCTTGTGTTGATGATGATATCCTCATAATGCAGTCAGAGTCTGCCAGTGTAGACTACTCATCACCTGCCTCTCTATGACTAACCATCTTGTGTGATGAACATGTTTAGCATCACATAGCTTTATGACACACTGTTCTCCCCTTCACATAGTCTAGGGCAGCTGCACATGTGCACATGTACCTAAATGTGTTAATAACAAAAATCCATGTTCAAGGAATTGTTTATTTTCCACAAACACTTTAGATTATTTTCTAACGCAACTTCACTTATATGTTCATAGGGAATATTATTAAGTTAACTGTTTGTTCCGTAAGTCCCTCAACGTGACTTGAGTTCGTTACGTATTACTTAACGCTAAGTGTGTGCTAGTGGCTTTACAAGACTGTAACAACTCTTGTATATATAAATAAATAAATAAATAAATAAAAATATTGAAGGAAAACACACGTTTTGGACTAAAGAAAACGGGAAACTGCTGGAGAATCCTCAGTCATTTGCTTAATTTGGTTCAAACACAAATACACTTGTTTTAAAACACAGTTTTTTGTCTTGTTCCACACTATAGTTCACAGTTCACAGTTCACAGTTCACACCTTCATAAGGCGGCCGTAGGCGTATAACGAGCGTCAGCGTAAGAAGGGTCTATGTCCCAGAGTGGCGGCTTGCTTGGCGGGAAACTCTTAAACAAACGTCAAATTCTTGACAGTTAGCGAGAGTCCACAAGTGCTTGTGGCGTCACTTAGCGCACAAGACAGTGACAAGTGCGCGCACTACCACAACAACTCCCACAACACCTTGAGCAAGTGACAAAGTTGCCCCAAACTGCCTCCACCACAACACCACATGACAACAACAACAACACGGCAGCCAACTGTCCCAAACTCCCACACCAGCTGATCCCGGCGCAGGGCTGCCATCCTGGTACACTTGTACACTTATCTCACTACTGTACACTTATCTGTGTACTGTACAGTGTATGTACACTTATCTCACTACTGTACACTGTATGTACACTTATCTTTGTACTGGACAGTGTATGTACACTTATCTGTGTACTGGACAGTGTATGTACACTTATCTCACTACTGTACACTCTATGTACACTTATCTCACTACTGTATAGTGTATGTACACTTATCTCACTACTGTACACTCTATGTACACTTATCTGTGTACTGTACAGTGTATGTACACTTATCTCACTACTGTACACTTATCTTTGTACTGGACAGTGTATGTACACTTATCTGTGTACTGTACACTGTTATTTTGAGATGATTTCGGGGCTTTTAGTGTCCCCGCGGCCCGGTCCTCGACCAGGCCTCCACCCCCAGGAAGCAGCCCGTGACAGCTGACTAACACCCAGGTACCTATTATACTGCTAGATAACAGGGGCATAGGGTGAAAGAAACTCTGCCCATTGTTTCTCGCCGGCGCCTGGGATCGAACCCGGGACCACAAGTCCAGTGTGCTGTCCGCTCGGCCGACCGGCTCCCTATGTACTGTATGTACACTTATCTCACTACTGTACACTGTATGTACACTTATCTCACTACTGTACACTGTATGTACACTTATCTCACTACTGTACACTGTATGTACACTTATCTTACTGTGTATGTACACTTATCTCAGTACTGTCCTTCCCTCCCTCCCATTCCTATCTCTTCTTCCTAACTCTCGATATCTTCCTTCATATCATCCCTTTCCTGTCACTATCCCTCCCTACCTCCCCTCTGTCTTTCCCCTCCCCGCCTCCCTCCCCTCGCCCGAGCCACACAAACACTATTCATATTATCATTAAAATGAAAGTAAGAACCAAGTGCTGGCGGGAAAGTGGAAAGCGCCGGCGGGGGAAGCTAGGGGAGTCTGGGGGAATTTGTGGGGGAGTAATGGGGGAAATACGAGGGACAGGGGAAATGTGAGGAGAGCCAGGGGGAAGTTTATGGTGTCAAGGGAATTTTTGGGGGAATCGGGAGTCAGGGAGGAGGCAATGGGGAAAGTTTGGGGGAATTGGGATGGGAACTAGGGGGAGTTTGAGGGGTGTAAGAGTCTCAGATGATAGTCTTGGGTGTACTGACGGGTAGAGGAGGTGTGTGGGGACCCTAGGGTGTAGTGTACTAAAAGGTATTGTGTACTTTCAGAACTTGGATAGGGTAGATGATAGAGGCCAAGATGGCCCGAAACACCTTCACTTTCTTAAGTGTCTTGGTCGAGTCATTTGTTTCAGGCACTTTATTGTAATTAGAACCTAAGTACGAAAACAGACTTATCATTTGTCCCCGAAACGTTAATGTTGTAGAGAACATCTGGCACCCGAATACCAGAATTAATCTTTGACATTGTGTATTAAAACACGGCGATTTTCTGTTATATATTAATATTATTTTATATTTTAGTTTTGTGTATATTTAGACCTAGTTGCCACGGATACAGACACACGTACACATAAAATCACAGATAAAAAAGACACATACAGTCACATACAGACACATACATACATAGGAAAAATACTAGAGACACATAATAGAGAAAAATAGATAGGTTAGATAGGCAGGGTCCAAGAACAAATTGCTCGATTCTGCAGGCACAAATAGTAATTACTTTAAATACATACATATATATATATATATATATATATATATATATATATATATATATATATATATATATATATATATACACAACAATTTCAATACAAAAGCAGCCTCATATTTTACTGATTTGAAACACTTTACAAACAAGATTTAAATAAAAAAATTCTTTATTTAATAAAATACAATATAAATCATATATACATAAATTTTACAAGGTAATAATACTACATTACATATACAGTAGTATAACTCCCAGTAAACAAGTGTTTCATATTATCACAGATCATGAACCTTAAACCCCCTAAATGTTATACCTATTTTTCTTTAAATGATTTACAATTTAAGAGATTATATTTACATTAATTTACATTTTTATATATTTTATATAATTCTTAGTAAACCAATTTTCCATATCATCACAGAGCATGAGCCGTAAACCCCAAATGTTATACTTTTTTTATCTTTATTTAAGAAAATACAATATAAATCACATATACATAAGTTTTACAAGGCAATTATACATTACAATTCGTAGTGAACAAGTGTTTCATTAGTACAGAACAAGATCTTTAAAAAAAAACCTGAATGTTATACTTATTTACCTATAAACGATTTACAAAAATTGGAGAATAAATTTACATTAAAATACAGGGGAAGTATTACATTTATATATATTTTATATAATTCTTGGTAAACCAATTTTCCATATCATCACAGAGCATGAGCCGTAAACCTCAAATGTTATACTTGATCCTACCTCGCAACAACTTCAATATTTTGTCTACTGAGTCTACTTGTCTACTTTTTTGTCTACTGTCTACTACTCCTGCCTGCAATAATAATAATAATAATAATAATAATAATAATAATAATAATGAAGAATAAAAACCCACACTCTTGTATTTGTGAAATTTATGTAAAGCATTTACACTAAGTCTCTCGCACTCTCCTGAGTGCTTGGTCAAGGTCAGAGTGATTAGGACGAAGACTTACATCTCAACGACTAATCGTGCATTAGATTACAACCTTTATCCGTCGAGATTACATCTCAATGGATTAGTCGTTGAGGAGTAAGTCTCGTCCTAATCACTTAGACCTTGAGAGTGCCAGAGAGACTTGGTGTAAATTCCTTACATAAATTTCACAAATACAAAAGTGTGGGTTATTATACAATGTTATTATGTCTGTGAGAAGACATTAACATTACTTTAATAATAATAATAATAATAATAATAATAACTAAAAGAATGACCAAAAACATGATAAAGGTCCACAAAATGCATCACCTCTCTTAGCCATAATATGAAGTGATTACAGTGTGTGATTGCACCTTGTGATTACACCTTGTGATTACACCGTATGAGTACACCGTATGAGTACACCGTGTAATTACACCTTGTAATTACACCGTGTAATTACACAGTAAAGCTTATCTTAGCCAGGCTGGCGTACCAGAGATATAACCATACTGCATATAACATATGCAAGTTTACTAATTATAATGATAATAAATCAATAAAATATTAATACAAAAATTATCCCCTCAAATAATATGCATAAAGGCCATTAGGCTATTATCACTAAAACAGCTCACTAGGCTGGTGTAACTAAACTAGGCCTATCCAAAAATCACTAATAACGCCATATTAATATTAAATACAAATTATTAATTAGTAGATAAAGCTGCGCATCTAGTGAGAAGCAAAGTTAGTGATAGATATTTTTATCTTTATTTAAGAAATTACAATATAAATCATATATACATAAGTTTTACAAGGCAATACTACATTATAATTCTCATTGAACAAGTGCTTCATCATACAGAACATGATCTTTAAAACCCCTGGATGTTATACTTATTTTTCTTGAAATGATTTACAAAAATTGGAGAATATATTTACATTAATTTACAGGGGAAATTATTACATTTATATATATATTATATAATTCTCAGTAAACCAATTTCCCATATCATCACCGAGCACGAGCCTTAAACCCCAAATGTTATACCTGATCCTGCCTCGCCAGAACTTCAATATTTTGTCTACTGAGTAACCTTCCTGCCTGCTTATCCACACACAAAAAATGTAATCAGAAATTAACATAATTATTGTATACTTAATTTTCTTGCATTTTATGTCAATAATGAAACATTTAAAACCTCATTAACTCCATTCTAATACTTGGTCCACCCAATTTCAACGCCTTTATCATCCAAAACAAACATTAAACAATACAGTCTGACAAAAACCTGGCCTGATATATATATATATATATATATATATATATATATATATATATATATATATATATATATATATATATATATATATATATATATATATGGAAGGGAGTACCACCTCTAGCTGGAAGAAGGGGGACCCATAGCCTCGGAGGAAACCACGCATAACGCATTAGAGGGAATGTTTAGATCCCCTCCAATACAGTTTCTGTGTGCTTTTCTCCTACCACCCCCTTCCTATATATATATATATATATATATATATATATATATATATATATATATATATATATATATATATATATATATATATATATATATATATATATATAAATGACAATAAACCAATGAACTCATTTTCCTTGGCTCTTTAACTCAATAAACTTAAAAAAATTTAATTTAAAATACGCGATAAATAAAAAACCAACTACGCGACAGTAATTCAATATAGAACAAAAAGCAAGACCGGAGGGTTGGGGGGGGGGGGGAGGTTCGATAATGTTAATGAAACAAGTACACACATGACAAAAAAACTACATAGCTAGCAACAGGCAGGTTGATCGTACGTCTGGCCGGGGAAACCAGTCAGGTTGTAAGTCACTTGTAAGTAGTTTTGAGTGGGAAAGTGTAATGTGTCTGAGCCCCACTACACACACCTACACTACATCTATCAATCTATTTATCTATCTATCTACCTGACTATCTATCTACCTATGTATCCATATCTATATCTCACTCACTAAGTCTTTATACATTCCTCATTACCCTTCCCTGTAGTTTGATATGGTTATCAAACCTTCATAAAATGCTCTTGTTACTTAGTATGCTTAGGAGGCCAAGTCTTATAGTCTGGGGGAAGAAGTCTAGATGAGAGAACAAGCGTCTTAATTCCACCGATGTGACCCATCTCGTACACAGCGCTGGAAAGTAGAACAGTCTGGATATTATAGATTGGTAGCGTGGCGGCAAGTTTCGCCCCGACCATCGCTGACCACCTTATGGAACCCCACACACACACACACACATACATATACATACACACACATACCTCACCACATACTAGAATATAATATTGGGTTCGAACCACTAGCTCGGGAGACGCCGGGAACAAACGTTGGAGTGTGATTAAGAGACCAGAGATGGGAGGAATAGGGCGAAGACATGTGGAAGATTTCTGTGTGTTTGGCCAAGCAACACACAGCCAGTGGGGGTGGATGTATGGCGCACTTGCCACTCTGTTTCTTGTTTTGTTTTGCTTCTTACCGGCTGAGTCCCTACCCCCCCCCCCCCTCCACACATAAAAAACACCAACATTCGCATATCACCATGAAATGTCAGAATCCACGGAATCTCCTCCTCGGAGCATTCACCTTTACGACCAGGATAAGTTTCCACCTTGTGAGTTCTGCTCGATCATTGCGGAACAAGAGTCAGCGCTGAGAAATAGTTGCTCAGTCACTAAGGAAAGAGAACAATCCTGCCACACTCAGGAAACAGTGGAATCAGTCATTCAGGAAAGAGCTCAAATCAGCCACTCCTATGAGCCTAAGCCAGCCACCCAGGAAAGAATTCAATTCAGGAATAAGCCACTCAGGAAAGAGCTCAAAGCCAGTGTGTGTGGCTGGGTCACACCCACTCGCTGCTGCGCTCAATGCTTTTTTTTTGTGACAGAATGACTGGCTTTGTAACAATTTCGCGAATATTTGGCACAAGCCGACCGACAGTGTTGACTTGTCGCTGCGGGGACTCATAGCCTACTGCTTCAAGTTATTACATATTTATATATTTACTCACTACCAACACACAAAAAGAATATTACTCCTCTAATATTTTATTTTATTTGAAGTTGTAACTTTCTTTCAGTTTTCAAAAGAATTTTTTTGACAATATAAATTCATTTTGATATACAATTGCAATCAGTTAAGTACTATAATGTTACCATTAATAATAAAATAATCTTTATAATATATTTCTTTGTTAATGTATTTGTCTTTTTGTCTCTATGGGCCAATAGGCCTTCTGCATTTTCCTTTTCTTTTTTAATTCTTGAAATCCCGAAATGCTAGGCATAAAAGCCGTTTCATATTAAATCAAGCATTATACAAATTTATAATTTTTATTTTTAATGAAATTTGTCTTATTGTCATTACTGTTACTGTTGCTTTGCACAACAGTTGGTGGGTGAAGAGAGGTGTTTTGTGGCTAGTTGATCTAGTTGTGCTTGCGGGGGTTGAGCTCTGCTCTTTCGGCCCGCCTCTCAACTGTCAGTCAATCAACTGTTACTAACTGCACCCCAACTAACTTTTTTTTCACACACACACACTCACCCAGGAAGCCGCCCGTAGCAGCTGTCTAACTCCCTGGTATCTATTTACTGCTAGGTAACAGGGGGCAACAGGGTGAAGGAAACTCTGCCCATTTGTTTTGCTGTTGGGATCGAACCATGGTCCCTAAGTCCACGAGTATAGAGCGCTATTCACTCAGCCAGCCAGCCCTAAAATATAATGGCCCACCACCACCCACCCACGGTGGTGGGCCTGTATGTGTGGTGGTGGAGGCCTGTATGTGTGGTGGTGGAAGGCTGTATGTGTGGTGGTGGAGGGCTGTATGTGTGGTGGTGGAGGTCTGTATGTGTGTGGTAGTGGAGGTCTGTATGTGTGGTGGTGGTGGGTCTGTATGTGTGGTGGTGGAGGTCTGTATGTGTGGTGGTGGAGGCCTGTATGTGTGTGGTAGTGGAGGTCTGTATGTGTGGTGGTGGTGGGTCTGTATGTGTGGTGGTGGAGGTCTGTATGTGTGGTGGTGGAGGCCTGTATGTGTGTGGTAGTGGAGGTCTGTATGTATGGTGGTGGTGGGTCTGTATGTGTGGTAATGAAGGCCTGTATGTGTGGTGGTGGTGGGCCTGTATGTGTGGTAGTGAAGGCCTGTATGTGTGGTGGTGGTGGGTCTGTATGTGTGGTGGTGGGCCTGTATGTGTGGTGGTGGGCGGGCTGTTGGTGTGCTGGGGATGAGGCAGTGTTGGGCTGCTTGAGTGAGAGTGAAGGTGGTTATCAGAGCGTGGTACTATCTCTGCTGGATAACGGGTTGTACGAGCCCCAGCATGGCCCCTTCCGATATCTTGCTATCTGCCCGACGCGCACGCAGAATGAACTAGATGACAAGATATCAGAACATAATCCCCCGTGCACAATTATATGAGCAAATACGATTGGATATGAATGGGACAAGTCACTATAATACACAGCCTTCCTCTCTCTCTCTCTCCCTCCTACATATTCCATATATTGCCCCCTACTACACGCCTCTTCCATGTCAAATAAGAGCTTTCTCGCCCCTGTCTTCTAATTTCTCATTACACAAAACAGTATTATATAATAATTTCACCTTGTATTAGCGTTTCTTTGATTATACCAGCCAGCGACCTCGCCATACCTGTTCTTGAGAAATGATTTCTCACTCGACTAGTTAATTAAAGTCTTATATTCAATTATTTTCCCTACATTTTCTTCATCGTTAACACTATTAGCGGGAGACCTTTTTTTTGGTAGGCAAAATTACAGAACGATTTTTGTATTTGATGTATAAATACTTGTTTTTTCATTGTAATTGTTGTTAGGTGAATAGGCTTGATTGCCCTGCCTGATAATATTGGTTGCACTAATCATCACTACACTCGTATTCAGTGACACTTAAGACGAGGTCCCTAATTAAAAACGACGAAGACAATTCACTCGAAGACACCAGCAGTGAAACAAACTAACAATCAACACATCATGCATATCGC
The DNA here is from genome assembly GCF_040958095.1 of Procambarus clarkii. Lineage (NCBI taxonomy): Eukaryota > Metazoa > Arthropoda > Malacostraca > Decapoda > Cambaridae > Procambarus > Procambarus clarkii. The sequence goes on from NC_091236.1 coordinate 10,510,538, forward strand.
ATCACTTCTCTTACTAATACACATAGAAACACACACACAACCTCTTCAGCATAATACGTGAAACCTACGTACATATAATTTATAATTTTCCAAGAAACATTTCCACTCAAACCGACACAACTTGCCCTGATGTAGAGACCTTATTAATTCCTCAGTAGAGGAAACACCGAGTGATTTCAATCATGATCAACACGTTTAAACATCCTTTATGATAAGAATAAGTAACTTTGCATCTTTGACCAATTGCCAGGAAGATGGGCTAAGTCCTTGGCTCTCTCTCTCTCTCTCTTCCCACTAAAGTCAACTCCTCTCTTCCATGTATTGTTCTCCTTTCCCTGCTTCTCTTTCCCACAATCTTTTCCTATAAAACTATTTCCTAAGTCAAACTCATGAAATTCAAAATGAAATACAAATGTTGTGATTTTAGGCTACTGAAGTATGGCGTGAGAAACATGAGGCTACTGAGACATGGTGTGGGGAACATGAGGCTACTGAGACATGGTGTGGGGAACATGAGGCTACTGAGACATGCTGTGGGGAACATGAGGCTACTGAGACATGGTGTGAGGGAACAATGAGGCTACTAAGACATGGTGTGAGGAAAGTCTAAACACTTCCATATATATATATATATATATATATATATATATATATATATATATATATATATATATATATATATATATATATATATATATATATATATATATCATTGAAATTTCAAATTGTTTCTGTATCCACTTTTATGAAATCCCTGGCTTCAAATTCATAATTTCCTATACATTTGGTCTACATTATTTACTCAAAAAATTTTCCAGTTTAAATTTTCACGTCAATAAGCCACGTTTTACGAAGATAAAAACATACATCTTTTCTGAACCTTTTTTGGGACTCACGTTGTTACCGTTCAGAAGTCCATCAGCGCTCTGATTTCTCAATCTTCAAACCTTGTCCAGCTCCATCACTCATCTGGCTCCATCACTTTCACCGCTGAATATCTCGTCCGGCTCCATCGCTGAGATTCCATCGCTCTTCGGGGTCCATTGTTCCTCCACCTCCTTCGTTACTTCGTCAACTCTGAAAATTCCTGGCGGATATTAGGTGTACTTTCCCCGCCATTCGTTGCCCTCCAGTACCACACGAAGGAGGCAGCGTAACGGTGCTCTCCCGATATCAGCGTTTACACCTGTAGAAACATTCAACATCTTCGTTAGCATTAAATAAGAGAAGTTAAGAAGAGAATATTAAGACATGGAAGACAGGAAGGTGTTGAACAACAAGATAATGACGACCTTGACGAAGAAAACAATGATGAGGAGGATGATGATAAGAGCAGCAAGAACAAACTAATCATCAGTACAAGAAGAGAATATTCATTAGTACCGATAATAACGAATTACTCCCAATGCACTATATTAGGCTTCAGCTCGGATGTTGAGGGGTAATGTTAGGCTTCAGCCTGGATGATAATGGATGATACTAGGTTTGCGGAGATCGCGGTTCGCGGAGATCGAGGTTCGCGGTGGTGGGGGTTCGCGGTGGTGGGGGGTTCGTGGTGGTGGGGGTTCGCGGTGGTGGGGGTTCGCGGAGGGGGGGGGGGGGGGTTGGCGGTGATGGGAGCACGCTGTGGCGTTATTTAGGTGACATATCAGCTTCCTACTTACTATTCTGTTGAGATCTCTCTCGAACAATAACAACATTCACTTTCACACAACCACTACCCATTACTACAACCACAACCCCCTATCACAACCACCACCACCCTTCACGATAATCATTACCATTACATTACCACAACAGAACCATTACAACCACAACCACAACTACCGCATCACCATTCCAATACCACCACAATCACAAACATTTCAACTATAACCACAGCCTTAACCACCACAACTACCACTACCACTACTATATATATAGGGCACCTAACAGCTGGGTGGACTGCGCTTTGGATTCGTAGTCCTGAGGTTCCGGGTTCGATTCCCGGTGGAGGTGGAGACAAATGGACAAAATGTTTCTTTCACCCTGATGCCCCCTGTTACCTAGCAGTAAATAGGTACCTGGGAGTTAGACAGCTGCTATGGGCTGCTTCCTGGGGGGACGTTAAGCCCCGAAATCATATAAAGATAATTTCAAAATAACCATATATCTACCCACTAGAACATTATCTAACACAGCGCTAATTTACAACCCAAACAGATAGATCACTGGAACATTATCTAACACAGGGCTAACTTACAACCCAAACAGATAGATCACTGGAACATTATCTAACACAGGGCTAACTTACAACCCAAACAGATAGATCACTGGAACATTATCTAACACAGGGCTAACTTACAACCCAAACAGATAGATCACTGGAACATTATCTAACACAGGGCTAACTTACAACCCAAACAGATAGATCACTGGAACATTATCTAACACAGGGCTAACTTACAACCCAAACAGATAGATCACTGGAACATTATCTAACACAGGGCTAACTTACAACCCAAACAGATAGATCACTGGAACATTATCTAACACAGGGCTAACTTACAACCCAAACAGATAGATCACTGGAACATTATCTAACACAGGGCTAACTTACAACCCAAACAGATAGATCACTGGAACATTATCTAACACAGGGCTAACTTACAACCCAAACAGATAGATCACTGGAACATTATCTAACACAGGGCTAACTTACAACCCAAACAGATAGATCACTGGAACATTATCTAACACAGGGCTAACTTACAACCCAAACAGACCACTGGAACACTGTCTAACACAGTACAGAGTTCAACCCAAATAAGATTTTAACCGAGATTTAACAGCGCAGTTAAAGAAGTTGTTACATACACTGGGCCATACCTTACAGAGGCCAACGTGTGAGTCATAAACACTCATCCACCGACTGAGTAAAACTGAAATGAGTAACACTTAGTGGGCCAGCCAGAGACTCGGGACCCACGTAGGAATATCCCAGGATAAAAAAAAATCCTGCCACTACGACAATCCCATCAGGCGTTAATTAACGTTAAATTAACTACGACAATTACGTTAATTATAACGTAAGAGGTACATCACGACCAGTTGGCGGAGCAAAAAACAGCTGGAACTCCCATTCCTGAATAGGCTGTTAGATAACCATTCGTACGTACACACACAAAAACCTAGATAGGTTAGGCAGTGATGTGGTGGAGGCTGACTCCATACACAGTTTCAAATGTAAATATGATCGAGCCCAGTAGGCTCAGGAATTTATATACACCGGTTGATTAACAGTTGAGAAGCGGGACCAAAGAGCCAGAGCTCTTTGCACAACTAGGTGAGTACAACCAGGTGAGCACACACACACATGCGGACATTAACACTCCCAAAATAGCCAACAGCAACAACAACCACGAAAACATATACAAGGACAGCAGCAGGTACATGATGTGTCAACACCACCACCAACAATACAATGAAACAGCAACTGTACCACAACAGCAACTGTACCAGCAAACACAGCCACAACAATAACAACAGCTGTACCAACAAACACAGCCACCACCAACAACATCACCTGTAACAACAACAATTGTAACAACAAATGCCAACCTTAGTTAGTAGTATGACTAGCCTAGTTAGTAATATGTCTACCATCTTGGCTTTAGACACTGAGTTATCCTGGGTGTGGCATGCCTGCCTCGACCATTCTCACTCTGTTTACTCTTGTTCTTAAGAGGTCTTAGTCATCATTACGTCTCTTCTGAGTTGTTTACTAATCTATTTCTGTTGATACATATACACACACACACACACACACACACACACACACATCTATATATATTATCTTGGAGTTTCGGTTGTCAACCCAAACCACCAAAATTAATGTGGTATTTACCCTCGATATAAAAAAAATTAAACCAATACAAAAATTACAAAAATAAAAATACAACAATTGGTAGAGTCTTAACTGTTGTAGTTGATGAAGCCAGGACTGGCGTGTCGAGTACCAGACTTCTTTCTAGAGGAGTTATAATGGGTTACTTGCAGCGGCTGATGTGTACACCATTCACCAGCCTGGAAAGTAATCTCGCATTAGCACTGTTTGATAATAATACAAATGAGTGCCGTAATTAGGTATGCCACTTTTATTATAAACTTCGGCCTAGCTTATTTATCACTAAATAAATATAAATATATATATATATATATATATATATATATATATATATATATATATATATATATATATATATATATATATATATATATATATATATATATATATATGCGAACAAGCCTGAATGGTCCCCAGGACAATATGCAACTGAAAACTCACACCCCAGAAGTGACTCGAACCCATACTCCCAGGAGCAACGCAACTGGTATGTACAAGATATATATATATATATATATATATATATATATATATATACAGTATATAGTTTAAATTTTCTATTTTGATTACTTTGGGCTTGATAGCCCTCGTCTTAACCACTTTCATTGTTTTTTAGGGGGTTAGTATTTTTGGTAAGAATTAAATAGGATTCCCAAAAAGCTACACTGTGATTATTTAAGATTTATGTGGTGTAAACATTAGGATTTATGTGTTGTAAACATTAGGATTTATGTGGTGTAAACATTAGGATTCATGTGGTGTAAACATTAGGATTTATGTGGTATAAACATTAGGATTTATGTGCTGTAAACATTAGGATTTATATGGTGTAAACATTAGGATTTATGTGGTATAAACATTAGGATTTATGTGCTGTAAACATTAGGATTTATATGGTGTAAACATTAGGATTTATGTGGTATAAACATTAGGATTTATGTGGTGTTAACATTAGGATTCATGTGGTATAAACATTAGGATTTATGTTGTGTACGCATTAAGATTTATATGGTGTACATATTAGGATTTATGTGGTGTATACATTAGGATTTATGTGGTGTAAACATTAGGATTTATAAGGTGTAAACATTAGGATTTATGTGGTGTAAACATTAGGATTTATGTGGTGTAAACATTAGGCTTTATGTGTTGTAAACATTAGGATTTATGTGTTGTAAACATTAGGATTTATGTGGTGTAAACAGAGACGGGACTGCTGGCGGCAGTAAAGGCGTCAATATAGGCTTGATGCATTGCATTTATACTTCTTGTTGTCACTGCTTCTCCTCTTCTCTATTATTATAAACAATTCTACACCTTAATAACAATGAGGCACAAGCAGTTGTTACAAAATTAATATTAATAGTTTCTAGCTTATAAACTTCCGTTTAAGCACAAGGGACATCTTCACGTGGCAATGTTTACCATCTCTCTGGCTAGCGTCGTCTCCCCCGGTGTTCGTGAGACAAGTAGCCGTCTACACCGGATTCACAAAAATATTTATATTTTCGACACGCTATTCTTAATTTTTATAGATAATATTTAGCGGTGTGTAGTTATTATTCCTTTCTTTAGGATCTTGTTGTCTTTCTTGAATAGTGGTTATATCTTAGTGTTCTTGTGAGAATGTCGATTTTCTCATGTTTGGATTCAGACGCCTATGGTGTCGAAAACGGCTCGGATTGCAGTTGTTGTTGTTGTTGGAGGAGCTGTATATATATATATATATATAGAACAGATCCTCGTGGGTCTGTTCTATATATACAGCTTAAAGGGAGCCGGTCGGCCAAGCGGACAGCACACTGGACTTGTTATCCTGTGGTCCTGGGTTCGATCCCAGGCGCCGGCGAGAAACAATGGGCAGAGTTTCTTTCACCCTATGCCCCTGTTACCTAGCAGTAAAATAGGTACCTGGGTGTTAGTCAGCTGTCACGGGCTGCTTCCTGGGGGTGGAGGCCTGGTCGAGGACCGGGCCGCGGGGACACTAAAGCCCCGAAATCATCTCAAGATCTCAAGATAAACCACGTGGTCTCTTTTTTCCAGTCATCTGTAGATACAAACTTACAATTCCTGCCTAACAGGCTATGTGTTTTGTTTACATATGTGTGTGTGTACGTGTGTAACTACCTAAGTGTACTTACATGACGAGAGCTACGCTCGTGGTGTCCCGTCTGGATTTATAATACAATAAATGTATAACTTGAGAATAATTTATGTTTAGGACAAAGGTTCATTTCCCTGTTTGTCAGTAGGCTATCACTGAAACCGTAATATGCTTTCGGACCATCGCAAATACTTAAGATTACTACCGAGGTGGCCTGAGAGGGCGGTTCGTGTATGCTTCCCAGTGTGTACGTGTGGGCGTACATACGTGTGGGCGTACATATGTGCGGACGTACGTACGTGCGGGTTTACGTATGTGCGGGCGTACATATGTGCGGGAATGCGTCAATAAACACCCGAGTGTTTATTGACGAACACTCGTGAGGTTTGGCGGTGCTATGAGTCCATGGAAGGCATGAGTATGTGGGCGGCATGAGTATGTGGGCGGCATGAGTGTGTTGGCCAAATATGAGTGTGTGTGTATATGTGTACCTTACGAGTGTCATGAGGCATAGGAGCGTGGGTGACACGGCTCGCAGACTGCACATGTGCAGCATACTCATATGGGAAGCATGGACGTGAGGGCAGCATACATGAGGGGCTTCATACACACGTGACACACACACACGTGACACACACACACACACACACACACACACACACACACACACACACACACACACACACACACACACACACACACACCTGCCAGCGGCATACAAGTGTGTGTGAGGCACTCAGACGGTGAGGGGGGGGGGGCAGGTGAGTGCCACTAGCCTCAGATGTCAGATGAGGAGTTATGAGGAAAGGGCAGATGAGTGGGGGGGGGTCCTGGAGTGAAGAGGCAGGTGGATGAGGCTGGATGAGGATGAAAGTGTAGGTGGATGAGGGGGGAGGGGAGGGGGTGAGGGGAAACTACTGTGGACCCTCTCACCTGCTGACATTTCACGCCAGTCTCCACCCACTCACTCACCCCTCTCACAGTACATTCACTCTCACTCACCCTCTCTCACAGTCACTCACTCTCACTCACCCTCTCTCACCCTCTCTCACAGTCTACTCACTCTCACTTACCCCCAAAACCACATATTTCTAAACATGCAGCCTCATATGTACCAATATCACATACCAAACCCGTCATCTCACACATCAGCGTCATTTCCCCCCTAGTATCTGCGGTCCTCCACACCTACATGGTCTCCCACACCTGCACCAACACCCACACCTGTGTCTCCTCCCACACCTGGGTGACCCACACTAACCTGAGACAAAGCCTTTAACAGTCAAGTGGTAGGACAGTCGGAGTGGCTGTAGGCGGCCGAGCTCCTCCCCCCCCCCCCCGCCCTACTCATGACAGACAGCTCAGTAATCGCAACATATCCACCAAAATAATAATTTATTGCAAATAAGGAAAGCCATTGAAAATTAGAAAGAATAAACAGGACCAACAAAAAACGAGATTGGTTTGTTTATGCAAATGACAGGCAACCCACAAACCTTCACGCCGTTTTCTATGACAGGGAGTAAAGTAATGAGTAATTTATAGTCTATAGATCCTAAATGCAACATTATGAAAAGCCTCGTTACGTCTGATGAGATAACTAGGCCTTTGTATGAGGGAAAATGTGTAAGGGTAGAACTAATTATTTTGAAAAGTTCATTCAGCGGATGTTGAATGATGTTGAGGTGCATAATAAGACTTAGAATAGTCTTGTGAGGGGGGTGAAGAGGCTACTGGAGACATTCTCCATGTCTGCTAGAAGTACATCTATGGCTGCTCATATCATCCTTGCACTGACGTTCGTCTTTAAGGTCTAAGGCCTTTCTGGAAGGTTCTTAAGGTGACCACAAGTATACTGGACTAAAGTATACTCTCAGCATACAGCGAGAAAAGGGGGGAGATACACTCCTCAGTGTATATATATATCTACGTCTATCGTTGTGGTGTCTTTTTAGACCGTTAAATAATTAAATTTTAAATCCCTCCCTCCTTTCAAATTTGAACCATGACGGTTAACGGTATTGTCAACCGTCAAATAATTCAATTTCAAATGCCTTCCCGCTACTTGCTCTATTTGGTCGTTGGTGTCCATGGTTCTAATTTTGCTGGGTTTGGTTCATACAGTTTAGCCACTATAGCAAAATAAAAGTGGTTTGGAAGAACGACATTTTGTATTTTAAACTGTATCTTATATATATTTTAAGGTGTGGAGTCTCTTGGGGACTCCGTCTCTTTCACTCTTCACGCTGAAGCTGTCTTTGTTTCTTCACGCTGAAGCTGTTTTTGTTTCTTGAAGCTGTTTTTGTTTCTTGACGCTGAAGCTGTTCTTGTTTCTTGACGCTGAAGCTGTTTTTGTTTCTTGACGCTGAAGCTGTTTTTGTTTCTTGACGCTGAAGCTGTTTTTGTTTCTTGACGCTGAAGCTGTTTTTGTTTCTTGACGCTGAAGCTGTTTTTGTTTCTTGACGCTGAAGCTGTCTTTGTTTCTTGACGCTGAAGCTGTTTTTGTTTCTTGACGCTGAAGCTGTTTTTGTTTCTTGACGCTGAAGCTGTTTTTGTTTCTTGACGCTGAAGCTGTCTTTGTTTCTTGACGCTGAAGCTGTTTTTGTTTCTTGACGCTCAAGCTGTTTTTGTTTCTTGACGCTGAAGCTGTCTTTGTTTCTTGACGCTGAAGCTGTTTTTGTTTCTTGACGCTGAAGCTGTTTTTGTTTCTTGACGCTGAAGCTGTCTTTGTTTCTTGACGCTGAAGCTGTTTTTGTTTCTTGACGCTGAAGCTGTTTTTGTTTCTTGACGCTGAAGCTGTCTTTGTTTCTTGACGCTGAAGCTGTTTTTGTTTCTTGACGCTGAAGCTGTCTTTGTTTCTTGACGCTGAAGCTGTCTTTGTTTCTTGACGCTGAAGCTGTCTTTGTTTCTTGACGCTGAAGCTGTCTTTGTTTCTTGACGCTGAAGCTGTTTTTCACGCTGAAGCTGTCTTTGTTTCTTGACGCTGAAGCTGTCTTTGTTTCTTGACGCTGAAGCTGTTTTTCACGCTGAAGCTGTCTTTGTTTCTTGACGCTGAAGCTGTTTCTTCACGCTAAAACAGTCTTTCTTTCACGCTATTATTTGTTTTTGATATAATCTTTTTACTTGCAAATGCTACCAATAATTAAGTCTTAATTTTCTTCAAACATATGTTTTTAAGCAATGATTATTATGCATGGCAATGGGTAAAAAAGTATGGCAATAGGGGTAAAAAGTATGGCAATAGGGTAAAAAAGTATGGCAATAGGGTAAAAAGTATGGCAATAGGGTAAAAAGTATGGCAATGGGGGTAAAAAGTATGGCAATGGGTAAAAAAGTATGGCAATAGGGTAAAAAAGTATGGCAATAGGGTAAAAAAGTATGGCAATAGGGTAAAAAGTATGGCAATAGGGTAAAAAAGTATGGCAATAGGGTAAAAAGTATGGCAATAGGGTAAAAAAGTATGGCAATAGGATAAAAAAGTATGACAATGGGGCTAAAAATGCATGTGAATGGGTAAAACAGTGTTGCTAAACTCATGGCAACGTTGCAAACAATTATACTAAGATTTTTTTTTTGCTGTTGCATCTGCCACGAGCTGTGTTGCCATCGGGGGGGGGGGGGGAGGAGGGGGTCTTTAAGATCACTAAGACAGTCTTTGGTAAGTCTTGGATGGACGGTGTCCAGTTCAGCCTTAGGTGAGTCAGCCTTTTGGATGACGCCAACAGCCAGTGAGTCATTTTAGAGTCGTAGATTAACGCCCATACGCACGCACACACAGCCGGTGGCCGAGAGGACAGTACGCTGGATACGTGATCGTGTGGTTACGGGTTCGATCCCGGGCGCCGGCGAGAAATGATGGGCAGAGTTTCCTTTACCCCTGATGCCCTCTGTTAGCTAGCGGTAAAATAGGTACCTGGGAGTTAGTCAGCTGCTACGGGCTGCTTCCTGTGTGTGTGTGTGTGTGTGTGTGTGTGTGTGTGTGTGTGTGTGTGTGTGTGTGTGTGTGTGTGTGTGTGTGTGTGTGTGTGTGTGTGTGTGTGTATACCCACCTAATTGTGCTTGCGGGGGTTGAGCTTTGGCTCTTTGGTCCCGCCTCTCAACCGTCAATCAACTGTGTGTGTGTGTGAGTGTGTGTGTGTGTGTGTGTGTGTGTATACCCACCTAATTGTGCTTGCGAGGGTTGAGCTTTGGCTCTTTGGTCCCGCCTCTCAACCGTCAATCAACTGTGTGTGTGTGTGTGTGTGTGTGTGTGTGTGTGTGTGTGTGTGTGTGTGTGTGTGTGTGTGTGTGTGTGTGTGTGTGTGTGTGTGTGTGTGTCCGTGTGTATTAGAGATAAATATCTGTAGTAGACCTAACAGAGAACAAATAAATTGGTTAGAAAGGCGGGGTCCAAGAGCTAATAGCTCGATATTCTGCAGGCACAAATAGTATATACACCCACCCACTACACCCACCCACTACTCCCACCCACTACACCCACCCACTACTCCCACCCACTACACCCACCCACTACTCCCACCCACTACACCCACCCACTACTTCCACCCACTACACCCACCCACTACTCCCACCCACTACTCCCACCCACTACACCCACCCACAACACCCACCCACTACTCCCACCCACTACACCCACCCACTACACCCACCCACTACTCCCACCCACTACACCCACCCACAACACCCACCCTCTACACCCACCCACTACACCCACCCACTACTCCCACCCACTACACCCACCCACAACACCCACCCACTACTCCCACCCACTACACCCACCCACAACACCCACCCACTACACCCACCCACTACTCCCACCCACTACTCCCACCCACTACACCCACCCACCCACTACACCCACCCACTACTCCCACCCACAACACCCACCCTCTACACCCACCCACTACTCCTACCCACTACACCCACCCACTACACCCACCCACTACACCCACCCACTACTCCCACCCACTACACCCACCCACAACACCCACCCTCTACACCCACCCACTACTCCCACCCACTACACCCACCCACTACACCCACCCACAACACCCACCCACTACACCCACCCACTACTCCCACCCACTACACCCACCCACTACACCCACCCACAACACCCACCCACTACTCCCACCCACTACACCCACCCACTACTTCCACCCACTACTCCCACCCACTACACCCACCCACTACACCCACCCACTACACCCACCCACAACACCCACCCACTACACCCACCCACTACTCCCACCCACTACTCCCACCCACTACTCCCACCCACTACACCCACCCACTACACCCACCCACTACTCCCACCCACTACTCCCACCCACTACACCCACCCACAACACCCACCCACTACACCCACCCACAACACCCACCCACTACACCCACCCACTACTCCCACCCACTACACCCACCCACAACACCCACCCACTACACCCACCCACTACACCCACCCACAACACCCACCCACTACACCCACCCACTACACCCACCCACAACACCCACCCACAACACCCACCCACTACACCCACCCACTACACCCACCCACAACACCCACCCACAACACCCACCCACTACACCCACCCACTACACCCACCCACTACACCCACCCACTACACCCACCCACAACACCCACCCACTACACCCACCCACAACACCCACCCACTACACCCACCCACTACTCCCACCCACTACACCCACCCACTACACCCACCCACAACACCCACCCACTACTCCCACCCACTACACCCACCCACTACTTCCACCCACTACTCCCACCCACTACACCCACCCACTACACCCACCCACTACACCCACCCACAACACCCACCCACTACACCCACCCACTACTCCCACCCACTACTCCCACCCACTACTCCCACCCACTACACCCACCCACTACACCCACCCACTACTCCCACCCACTACTCCCACCCACTACACCCACCCACAACACCCACCCACTACACCCACCCACAACACCCACCCACTACACCCACCCACTACTCCCACCCACTACACCCACCCACAACACCCACCCACTACACCCACCCACTACACCCACCCACAACACCCACCCACTACACCCACCCACTACACCCACCCACAACACCCACCCACAACACCCACCCACTACACCCACCCACTACACCCACCCACAACACCCACCCACAACACCCACCCACTACACCCACCCACTACACCCACCCACTACACCCACCCACTACACCCACCCACTACACCCACCCACTACACCCACCCACAACACCCACCCACTACACCCACCCACAACACCCACCCACTACACCCACCCACAACACCCACCCACTACACCCACCCACTACACCCACCCACAACACCCACCCACTACACCCACCCACAACACCCACCCACTACACCCACCCACTACACCCACCCACAACACCCACCCACTACACCCACCCACTATTCCCACCCACAACACCCACCCACTACACCCACCCACTACTCCCACCCACAACACCCACCCACTACACCCACCCACAACACCCACCCACTACACCCACCCACTACACCCACCCACTACACCCACCCACAACACCCACCCACTACACCCACCCACTACACCCACCCACTACACCCACCCACTACACCCACCTGCCCCGCCTTCAACCGCATTGCATGGCTTGACTAACCCCCCCTCCCCCCCCTCTTGTCATACAGACATATATGGACAACAGCAAGACTGGTCCAGCACCTTAACTTGCTCGGCGGTCACACCCAGCCTCTCAAGACGTCTTAGCAGCGGAACCAGCCTACCGAGCCTTATGCAACCAACGTCAGACCCCACTTTAGTGTATGCAGCGCCAGCATACACCACAACGTCAAATGTCACTAGAAACGTTTGAAAGAGTCTGAAAGGAGAGTCTGAGATATTGTATACGTCATATATAATCCTCCAAGAGAAATCAGAGGAGACATGATCACCACATATAAAATTCTCAAGAGGTATAAAGACACCCAGAAGAGGATCAAATATTTGGTCTGGTGGAGAACGAGAACTAATTAAGCAGTAGTGAACACCCATGTGACCAACAGGACAAATATTTCCTCGGACGCAGGTTCGAATCCTCTTCACGGCCATTGTGGATTTGTTCATTTGATGCATCAAGCTATTGTGATTTCTGTGTGTTAAGTTCAACCTCTATAAGGCTAAATAGGTGAGTAAACACACACACACACACACACACACACACACACACACACACACACACACACACACACACACACACACACACACACACACACACACACACACGGCGTGAGAGTAGCAGAAAAATGGAATGCACTTAAGGAACAGGTTGTGGAAGCAAACTCTATTCATAACTTTAAAACTATATATGACAGAAATAGGACAGGAGTCATTGCTGCAAACAACCGATGGCTGGAAAGGCGGGATCCACGAGTCAATGCTCGATCCTGCAAGCACAAATAGGTGAGTACACACACACACACACACGCACACACAGGGATGAATCATGGCACGCTGCCCACACTCAATAACTCACTCACCTCACTCTTCAACCGTTCAATTCAACTCTTTCCAGTCTAGTGTTCACCTCCTCCAATACTGTGTATGGGTGAGTGTGTGTGTGTGTGTGTGTGTGTGTGTGTGTGTGTGTGTGTGTGTGTGTGTGTGTGTGTGTGTGTGTGTGTGTGTGTGTGTGTGTGTTTCCACTTAGCGTGGGTGGAGGTCATTTTCCCTTTTGACCTTTGAAAATAGATGTTATATCTTCGTGCTCTGAATAGCCTTGTCTGTCGGGTCCGTTTCGGGGAAACAGTTTTGTTGAGTATGCCTTAAATTTAGAAATTTTAACTAAAAAAACACAAATGCAAAAAATCAGTATTTTCTCCCGATGAAGATTCGAACCTGCTACACTTGGGCGTTCCAACAATCACACACACACACACACACACACACACACACACACACACACACACACACACACACACACACACACACACACACACACACACACTCTCTCCCTCCTCACTAATCCTACTGATTTTCTCATTCAAACCTCACATTAATGAGATCTCATTGTGCTAACTTTACAAACCTCATTCTAACACCTTCTTACTTCACCCCGTTTTCTTTACTCGCCACTCTGTCAAAAATCAACCTACTAACCTAATCAGAAACATTACGAACCTTAGCAACCCACCTAACCTATTGAGTCCGATGCATAGAAAACGTAAAACATTTATGTCTCAAATGTGACCTATCATAGTAGGTTGCATTTGAAACGTTTTGACAACATATTTTTTTACCTTATATATAAAATTCTTTTGTCGCATTAGACATTTTGTTGAAGGTCGTTCTGGAAGCCCGAACCATTTTTTCTAACTGTTGTTAAATACCGCTTGTTCACTAATCCTCTGTGGGTCATGTTCTTCAACTTTTATTGCCTCTCACTCACTCACTCACTCACTCGCTCACTCACTCACTCACTCACTTACTCACTCACTCACTCACTCACTCACTCACTCACTCACTCACTCACTCACTTACTCACTCACTCACTCACTCACTCACTCACTCACTCACTCATTCACTCACTTACTCACTCACACGGGTTGGTAGAGCGACGGCCTTGCTTTCTTGCAGGGCCGGAGTTCGATCCTCAATGGTGTGGATGGGAGAACGCTCCTTCACTATGTCCTCATATCCCAGCTCCTTGTCCTCATATCCCAGCTCCTTGTCCTCATATCCCAGTTCCTTGTCCTCATATCCCAGCTCCTTGTCCTCATATCCCAGCTCCTTGTCCTCATATCCCAGTTCCTTGTCCTCATATACCAGCTCCTTGTCCTCATATCCCAGCTCCTTGTCCTCATATCCCAGCTCCTGGTCCTCATATCCCAGCTACTTGGCCTCATATCCCAGCTCCTTCTCCTTATATCCCAGCTCCTTGTCCTCGTATCCCAGCTCCTTGTCCTCATATCCCAGCTCCTTGTCCACATATCCCAGCTCCTTGTCCTCATATCCCCGCTCCTTGTCCTCATATCCCAGCTCCTTGTCCACATATCCCAGCTCCTTGTCCTCATATCCCAGTTCCTTGTCCTCGTATCCCAGCTCCTTGTCCTCATATCCCAGCTCCTTGTCCTCGTATCCCAGCTCCTTGTCCTCATATCCCAGCTCCTGGTCCTCATATCCCAGCTCTTTGTCCTCGTATCCCAGCTCCTTGTCGTCATATCCCAGCTCCTTGTCCACATATCCCAGCTCCTTGTCCTCATATCCCAGCTCCTTGTCCTCGTATCCCAGCTCCTTGTCCTCATATCCCAGCTCCTTGTTCTCGTATCCCAGCACCTTGTCCTCATATCCCAACACCTTGTCCTCATATCCCAGCTCCTTGTCCTCGTATCCCAGCTCCTTGTCCTCATATCCAAGCTCCTTGTCCTCATATCCCAGCTCCTTGTCCTCGTATCCCAGCTCCTTGTCCTCATATCCCAGCTCCTTGTCCTCATATCCCAGCTCCTTGTTTTCATATCCCCGCTCCTTGCTCTTCATATCCCAGCTCCTTGTCCTCATATTCCGGCTCCTTGTCCTCATATCCCAGCTCCTTGTCCTCACATCCCAGCTCCTTGCCCTCATATCCCTGCTCCTGGTCCTCATATCCCAGCTCCTGGTTCTCATATCCCCGCTCCTTGGTCTTCATATCCCAGCTCCTTGTTCTCATATCCCAGCTCCTTGTCCTCATATCCCAGCTCCTTGTCCTCATATCCCAGCTCCTGATCCTCATATCCCAGCTCCTTGTCCTCATATCCCAGCTCCTTGTCCTCATATCCCAGCTCCTTGTCCTCATATCCCAGCTCCTTGGCCTCATATCCCAGCTCCTTGTCCTCATATCCCCGCTCCTTGGTCTTCATATCCCAGTTCCTTGTCCTCATATCCCAGCTCCTTGTCCTCATATCCCAGTTCCTTGTCCTCATATCCCAGCTCCTTGGCCTCATATCCCAGCTCCTTCTCCTTATATCCCACCTCCTTGTCCTCATATCCCAGCTCCTTGGTCCTCATATCCCAGCTCCTTGTCCTCATATCCCAGCTCCTTGTCCTCATATCCCAGCTCCTTGTCCTCATATCCCAGCTCCTTGTCCTCATATCCCAGTTCCTTGTCCTCATATCCCAGCTCCTTGGCCTCATATCCCAGCTCCTCCTTATATACCAGCTCCTTGTCCTCATATCCCAGCTCCTTGGTCCTCATATCCCAGCTCCTTCTCCTCATATCCCAGCTCCTTGTCCTCATATCCCAGCTCCTTGTCCTCATATCCCAGCTCCTTGTCCTCATATCCCAGCTCCTTGGTCCTCATATCCCAGCTCCTTGTCCTCATATCCCAGTTCCTTGTCCTCATATCCCAGCTCCTTGGCCTCATATCCCAGCTCCTTGTCCTCATATCCCAGCTCCTTGGCCTCATATCCCAGCACCTTGTCCTCATATCCCCGCTCCTTGGTCTTCATATCCCAGTTCCTTGTCCTCATATCCCAGCTCCTTGGCCTCATATCCCAGCTCCTTCTCCTTATATCCCAGCTCCTTGTCCTCATATCCCAGCTCCTTGGTCCTCATATCCCAGCTCCTTGTCCTCATATCCCAGCTCCTTGTCCTCATATCCCAGCTCCTTGTCCTCATATCCCAGTTCCTCGTCCTCATATCCCAGCTCCTTGGCCTCATATCCCAGCTCCTTGGCCTCATATCCCAGCTCCTTGTCCTCATATCCCAGCTCCTTGTCCTCA
>NC_091236.1:10527801-10535301 GCF_040958095.1 Procambarus clarkii
GACAGGGGCTGGGATTTTGAGGAGATGGATATTCAGGGCTGTGAAGGTTTCAGTGACTACATAGCAGGTACTGTAACAAATGGAGGGAAAAAAATTATAGTCGCAGTCATATATAATCCACCACCAAATGACAGAAGACCTAGACAGGAATATGATAGAAACAACATGGCCACCATTAACATAATAGAAAGAGCAGCTTCTGTTGCTAGCAGGAATGGATCTGGACTACTAATTATGGAAGACTTCAACCATGGGAAGATAGATTGGAAGAACAGAGACCCGCATGGAGGACCAGAAACATGGAGAGCTAAGCTGCTGGACGTGGCAACAAGAAACTTTCTAAGCCAGCATACCAAAGAGCCAACAAGAATGAGAGGAGAAGATGAACCAGCAATGCTTGATTTGATATTTACCCTAAATGAATGGGATATAAGGGAAGTTAAGATGGAAGCGCCCTTGGGAATGAGTGACCACAGTGTACTTACCTAATTGTACTTACCTAATTGTGCTTGCGGGGGTTGAGCTCTGGCTCTTTGGTCCCGCCTCTCAACCGTCAATCAACTGGTGTACAGATTCCTGAGCCTATTGGGCTCTATCATATCTACATTTGAAACTGTGAATGGAGTCAGCCTCCACCACATCACTTCCTAATGCATTCCATTTGCTAACTACTCTGACACTGAAAAAGTTCTTTCTAACGTCTCTGTGGCTCATTTGGGTACTCAGCTTCCACCTGTGTCCCCTTGTTCGCGTCCCACCAGTGTTGAAAAGTTCGTCCTTGTTTACCCGGTCGATACCCCTGAGGATTTTGTAGGTTGTGATCATGTCCCCCCTTACTCTTCTGTCTTCCAGTGTCGTGAGGTGCATTTCCCGCAGCCTTTCCTCATAACTCATGCCTCTTAGTTCTGGGACTAGTCTAGTAGCATACCTTTGGACTTTTTCCAGCTTCGTCTTGTGCTTGACAAGGTACGGGCTCCATGCTGGGGCCGCATACTCCAGGATTGGTCTTACATATGTGGTGTACAAGATTCTGAATGATTCCTTACACAGGTTCCTGAACGCCGTTCTGATGTTAGCCAGCCTCGCATATGCCGCAGACGTTATTCTCTTTATGTGGGCTTCAGGAGACAGGTTTGGTGTGATATCAACTCCTAGATCTTTCTCTCTGTCTGTTTCATTAAGTACTTCATCTCCTATTCTGTATCCTGTGCCTGGCCTCCTGTTTCCACTGCCTAGTTTCATTACTTTGCATTTACTCGGGTTGAACTTCAACAGCCATTTGTTGGACCATTCACTCAGTCTATCCAGGTCATCTTGTAGCCTCCTACTATCATCCTCTGTTTCAATCCTCCTCATAATTTTTGCATCGTCGGCAAACATTGAGAGGAACGAATCTATACCCTCTGGGAGATCATTTACATATACCAGAAACAGTATAGGTCCAAGGACTGACCCCTGCGGGACTCCACTTGTGACGTCTCGCCAATCTGAGACCTCACCCCTCACACAGACTCGTTGTCTCCTGTTGCTTAGGTATTCCTCTATCCACCGGAGTACCTTCCCTCTCACTCCAGCCTGCATCTCCAACTTTCGCACTAGCCTCTTGTGGGGCACTGTATCAAAGGCTTTCTGACAATCCAAAAATATGCAGTCTGCCCACCCTTCTCTTTCTTGCCTTATTTTTGTTGCCTGGTCGTAGAATTCAAGTAACCCTGTGAGGCAGGACCTGCCATCCCTGAACCCATGTTGATGCTGTGTTACAAAGTTCCTTCGCTCCAGATGCTCCACTAGTTTTTTTCGCACAATCTTCTCCATCAGCTTGCATGGTATGCAGGTTAGGGACACTGGCCTGTAGTTCAGTGCCTCCTGTCTATCCCCTTTCTTGTATATCGGGACTACGTTAGCTGCTTTCCAAGTATCTGGCAGTTCCCCTGTTGCCAGTGATTTGTTATACACTATGGAGAGTGGTAGGCTCAGTTCTCTTGCTCCTTCCTTTAGAACCCAAGGGGAGATTCCATCTGGGCCTATAGCCTTCGTCACGTCCAACTCTAGTAAACACTTCCTTACTTCCCCACTGGTAATCTCAAACTCTTCCAGTGGTTCCTGGTTAGCTATTCCCTCACTTACCTCTGGAATTTCTCCTTGTTCTAAGGTGAAGACCTCCTGGAATTTCTTATTCAATTCCTCACACACTTCCTTGTCATTTGTAGTGAATCCTTCCGCCCCTATCCTTAATCTCATAACCTGTTCCTTTACTGTTGTTTTTCTCCTAATGTGGCTATGCAACAATTTAGGCTGAGTCTTTGCCTTGCTTGCGATGTCATTTTCGTATTGTCTTTCTGCCTCTCTTCTCATCCTGACATATTCATTCCTGGCATTCTGGTATCTTTCTCTGCTCTCCAGTGTCCTGTTATTCCTATAGTTTCTCCATGCCCTTTTACTTTGCTGCTTAGCTAGCCTACATCTTTGATTAAACCATGGGTTTCTCATCTTCATTTCTCCGTTTTCCTTTTGGACTGGGATTGGACTGGACTGTATTGAACTTTGAGTACCTGGTAGAGCTAGGACTTATCTCCCCCCAAAAAGAACTAGGAATCAAAAGGCTGGCATACCGAAAGGGGAATTATGAACAGATGAGAAGTTTCCTAAGTGAAATACCTTGGGACACAGACCTCAGAGACAAGTCTGTACAGGGTATGATGGACTATGTTACCCAAAAGTGTCAGGAGGCAGTAAACAGGTTCATCCCGGCCCAAAGGGAAAAATCCGAGAAGCAACAAAAGAATCCATGGTATAATAGGGCATGTATGGAAGCGAAGAAACTGAACAAGAAGGCGTGGAGGAACTTCCGGAATAACAGAACACCAGAAAGCAGGGAGAGATACCAGAGAACCAGGAATGAGTACGTCAGGGTGAGAAGAGAAGCAGAGAAAATTTTTGAAAATGATATAGCAAACAAAGCCAAGACCGAACCAAAGCTACTCCACAGTCACATCAGAAGGAAAACAACAGTGAAAGAACAGGTATTGAAACTTAGAACAGGCGAGGACAGGTATACAGAGAATGACAGAGAGGTGTGTGAGGAACTCAACAAGAGGTTCCAGGAGGTCTTCACAATAGAACAGGGTGAGGTCACTGTGCTAGGAGAAAGGGAGGTAAACCAGGCGGCCTTGGAGGAGTTCGAAATTACGAGAGAGGAGGTCAAGAGACACCTGCTGGATCTGGATGTTAGAAAGGCGGTTGGTCCAGATGGGATCTCACCATGGGTACTGAAAGAGTGTGCAGAGGCACTTTGCTTGCCACTCTCCATAGTGTATAGTAAATCACTAGAGACGGGAGACCTACCAGAAATATGGAAGACGGCGAATGTGGTCCCAATACACAAAAAGGGCGACAGACAAGAGGCACTGAACTACAGGCCAGTGTCCTTGACTTGTATACCATGCAAGGTGATGGAGAAGATCGTGAGAAAAAACCTGGTAACACATCTGGAGAGAAGGGACTTCGTGACAAATCGCCAACATGGATTCAGGGAGGGTAAATCTTGCCTTACAGGCTTGATAGAATTCTACGATCAGGTGACACAGATTAAGCAAGAAAGAGAGGGCTGGGCGGACTGCATTTTCTTGGATTGTCGGAAAGCCTTTGACACAGTACCGCATAAGAGGCTGGTACATAAGCTGGAGAGACAGGCAGGTGTAGCTGGTAAGGTGCTCCAGTGGATAAGGGAGTATCTAAGCAATAGGAAGCAGAGAGTTACGGTGAGGGGTGAGACCTCCGATTGGCGTGAAGTCACCAGTGGAGTCCCACAGGGCTCTGTACTCGGTCCTATCTTGTTTCTGATATATGTAAATGATCTCCCGGAGGGTATCGATTCATTTCTCTCAATGTTTGCGGACGATGCTAAAATTATGAGAAGGATTAAAACAGAAGAGGACTGTTTGAGGCTTCAAGAAGACCTAGACAAGCTGAAGGAATGGTCGAACAAATGGTTGTTAGAGTTTAACCCAACCAAATGTAATGTAATGAAGATAGGTGTAGGGAGCAGGAGGCCAGATACAAGGTATCATCTGGGAGAGGAAATTCTTCAGGAGTCAGAGAAGGAAAAAGACTTGGGGGTTGATATCACGCCAGACCTGTCTCCTGCAGCACATATCAAGCGGATAACATCAGCGGCATATGCCAGGCTGGCCAACATACGAACGGCATTCAGAAACTTGTGTAAAGAATCATTCAGAACTTTGTATACCACATATGTCAGGCCAATCCTGGAGTATGCAGCCCCAGCATGGAGTCCATATCTAGTCAAGGATAAGACTAAACTGGAAAAGGTTCAAAGGTTTGCCACCAGACTAGTACCCGAGCTGAGAGGTATGAGCTACGAGGAGAGACTACGGGAATTAAACCTCACTTCGCTGGAAGACAGAAGAGTTAGGGGGGACATGATCACCACATTCAAGATTCTGAAGGGGATTGATAGGGTAGATAAAGACAGTCTATTTAACACAAGGGGAACACGCACAAGGGGACACAGGTGGAAACTGAGTGCCCAAATGAGCCACAGAGATATTAGAAAGAACTTTTTTAGTGTCAGAGTGGTTGACAAATGGAATGCATTAGGGGGTGATGTGGTGGAGGCTGACTCCATACACAGTTTCAAGTGTAGATATGACAGAGCCCGATAGGCTCAGGAATCTGTACACCTGTTGATTGACGGTTGAGAGGCGGGACCAAAGAGCCAGAGCTCAACCCCCGCAAACACAACTAGGTGAGTACAACTAGGTGAGTACACACACACACACACACACACACACACACACACACTGGGAACAAAGTGGTACCCACCTGTATTGACCGAGCTGTACTCACCTGAATATCCCTACAACATATTCACAAACTTCGAAATAAAGTGACATTGTGTTGTACTCTGAGGCGACCAGACAGATGGGGGGGGGGTTGTTGAGAGTACTAATTACCCGCATATGCAAATTATCACCTGGATATGCAAATCACGGCTCTTAATTACGTAAATTGACGGAAAAGAGAGATTCGTGTTTCTTTCATATTGTCGCTACAATGAGACGAATGACGTCACTTGACAAAATGGAGGCATCAGGTTGTTGTTGTTGTTATAGATTCAGCTACTCGGAACAAGTTCCAAGTAGCACGGGCTATGGTGATCCCGTAACTTACCTGGCACAGGAGCGGGGCAAGTAGCACGGGCTATGGTGAGCCCGTAACTTACCTGGTACAGGAGCGGGGCAAGTAGCACGGGCTATGGTGAGCCCGCAGTGGACTTGCCTGGCACAGGAGCGGGGCAAGTAGCACGGGCTATGGTGAGCCCGTAGTGGACTTACCTGGCACAGGAGCGGGGCAAGTAGCACGGGCTATGGTGATCCCGTAGTGGACTTACCTGGCACAGGAGCGGGGCAAGTAGCACGGGCTATGGTGAGCCCGTAGTGAACTTACCTGGCACAGGAGCGGGGCAAGTAGCACGGTCTATGGTGAGCCCGTAGTGGACTTACCTGGCACAGGAGCGGGGCAAGTAGCTCGGGCTATGGTGATCCCGTAGTGGACTTACCTGGCACAGGAGCGGGGCAAGTAGCACGGGCTATGGTGATCCCGTAGTGGACTTACCTGGCACAGGAGCGGGGCAAGTAGCACGGTCTATGGTGATCCCGTAGTGGACTTACCTGGCACAGGAACGGGGCAAGTAGCACGGTCTATGGTGATCCCGTAGTGGACTTACCTGGCACAGGAGCGGGGCAAGTAGCACGGGCTATGGTGATCCCGTAGTGGACTTACCTGGCACAGGAACGGGGCAAGTAGCACGGGCTATGGTGAGCCCGTAGTGGACTTACCTGGCACAGGAGCGGGGCAAGTAGCACGGGCTATGGTGATCCCGTAGTGGACTTACCTGGCACAGGAGCGGGGCAAGTAGCACGGGCTATGGTGAGCCCGTAACTTACCTGGCACAGGAGCGGGGTAAGTAGCACGGGCTATGGTGAGCCCGTAACTTACCAGGTACAGGAGCGGGGCAAGTAGCACGGGCTATGGTGAGCCCGTAACTTACCTGGTACAGGAGCGGGGCAAGTAGCACGGGCTATGGTGAGCCCGTAACTTACCTGGTACAGGAGCGGGGCAAGTAGCACGGGCTATGGTGAGCCCGTAACTTACCTGGTACAGGAGCGGGGCAAGTAGCACGGGCTATGGTGATCCCGTAACTTACCTGGCACAGGAGCGGGGCAAGTAGCACGGGCTATGGTGATCCCGTAACTTACCTGGCACAGGAGCGGGGCAAGTAGCACGGGCTATGGTGAGCCCGTAACTTACCTGGTACAGGAGCGGGGCAAGTAGCACGGGCTATGGTGAGCCTGTAGTGGACTTACCAGGCACAGGAGCGGGGCAAGTAGCACGGGCTATGGTGAGCCCGTAGTGGACTTACCTGGTACAGGAGTGGGGCAAGTAGCACGGGCTATGGTGAGCCCGTAGTGGACTTACCTGGCACAGGAGCGGGGCAAGTAGCACGGGCTATGGTGAGCCCGTAGTGGACTTACCTGACACAGGAGCGGGGCAAGTAGCACGGGCTATGGTGAGCCCGTAGTGGACTTACCTGGCACAGGAGCGGGGCAAGTAGCACGGGCTATGGTGAGCCCGTAGTGGACTTACCTGGCACAGGAGCGGGGCAAGTAGCACGGGCTATGGTGATCCCGTAGTGGACTTACCTGGCACAGGAGCGGGGCAAGTAGCACGGGCTATGGTGAGCCCGTACTGAACTTACCTGGCACAGGAGCGGGGCAAGTAGCACGGTCTATGGTGATCCCGTAGTGGATTTACCTGGCACAGGAGCGGGGCTCGGATGAATGCATCAGGTGGGAGAGAAGAGTATAATACAATACGCGGTGAGAGCAAAATACATCGCAGTATTGTATAATACACCACATGAAACAAAATACAAAAACGACCAATTACAGGCTCAAGTGCCAAATAAAATCCAAAGAATCAGGCAACAGGAAACTTTATACATAATACAATACCCTTGAAGTCAAAATACATCACAGCCACGGAAGAGCATTGTATAATACAACACAAAACAAACAAACAAACAAACAACCCTTCATTCATTGGCTCCCTCTCGGCGATGAAAAAAAAACAACAACAGTGATAGCATTCAAAACGGAGACAGTAAGGTCGTCAATCACGGCTTCCTGTCCCGCATAATCGACCTTATGAACACCAGATTACCTGCTGACGCGAGCATTTCCTGTTCCAGAGTGAGTTATGTCCGTCTTGCCCCGGGGAAGGGGTGACGGAAAAGGGTACATGGAAAGGGGAGGAGAAAGGGGGGGGGGAGGGGTGAGTGATGGGAGGGAAAATGGGAAGGAGGATAGAAAGAGTGAGCTAGAGAAAGGGGAAAGGAGAGAGGCTAATAGAAAGAAAAGGAACAGTTTGGAAATGGAAATAGGAAGAGATGGGAGGAAAGGAAGAGAGGGAGAAGGG
>NC_091236.1:10542801-10545301 GCF_040958095.1 Procambarus clarkii
ATCCACCAGGAGAGCCACTACCCACACTATCCACCAGGAGAACCACTACCCACACTATCCACCATGAGAGCCACTACCCACACTATCCACCAGGAGAACCACTACCCACACTATCCACCAGGAGAACCACTACCCACACTATCCACCAGGAGAACCACTACCCCACACTATCCACCAGGAGACCCACTACCCACACTATCCACCAGGAGACCCATAGAGCAACTCTCCGCCCACCAGGAAGTTCCTGCTGGCTGTCTTCTGTTCCTTTACCGACCGCAGAAATGTCGGAAGACGCCCCCATGACCAATTGGAAGTAACGAGACTTTGGATAGGAATGTTGCTCCTTAATCCTTGTACCTATCCAAGTGGGTAGGATAGGGCTCGGGCGCGTCCCAAAGGAGGAGTTTCCACTTGATCGAAACTCCTCTGGCAGGCTGAAATGCTGTCAAACTTCTCTCTCTCACACGAGTGAGTCTCTTCCTAGGAAGAAAGCTAGCTTAACTTTCTTATCCTCTTATGCTCTATTTATTCTTCTCTGATCTATCTTTGATTTCTGTCTCCTTTGTTCTTCTTTGTTCTCTCCTTTCTCCTCCTCATTCTTCTCTCCCTCTCTCCTCCTCCTCTTTCTCACTTCCTGTCATTAGTGTGGGTGTTCCAAAAAGCAGGAGACCATTCCAGGAAGACCGGCTGGCTTAGACTACAGTGGGATGATTCCGGATTCCTTACATATGTTCAACGCTCACATATATGGTAATGGTCGCATATACATATATGGTAATGGTCGTATATACATATATGCACAAGAATTCATACATTCTTGTATAGCCACCAGAACGTGTAGCGTTTCGGGCAGGTCCGTAATGCTAATTTTTACCCCGGAAAACTACCCGCAAAATCGGATTCCTTACATATGTTCAACGCTCACATATATGGTAATGGTCGCATATACATATATGGTAATGGTCGCATATACATATATGCACAAGAATTCATACATTCTTGTATAGCCACCAGAACGCGTAGCGTTTCGGGCAGGTCCGTAATGCTAATTTTTACCCCGGAAAAAGACCCGCAAAATCGTTTAGCAACTAAGTACTCATTTACTGCTGGATGAATAGAAGCTACAGTTGAGGGTGGGTGCCCGGTCAATCCTCCTCGGGCCAGGATACGAACCCCGGGCTAAAGCGCTCGGTAAGGGCTAGGTGAGTGTTATACCACTGAGCCAAGGGGGGCTGCTGTGTCAAGTTGTTTGGCATTCATTTGTGGTTCGGTTGTTAAGGGAGGCTCAATTGTGCCTCGTTTCTGTCATTTGCGAAGATACAATTTTCTTGCGTAGTTTGGATCTTGTTTGTGTGTGTGTGTGTGTGTGTGTGTGTGTGTGTGTGTGTGTGTGTGTGTGTGTGTGTGTGTGTGTGTGTGTGTCTGTGTTTAGTAAAAAAAGAGATAATCAAAACGGCAGATAAAAATGCGGTCTGTCTCTCTCAAACACACACACAAACACACACACACACACACACACACACACACACACACACACACACACACACACACACACACACACACACACACACACTCGGAGGTCAGGGACAGGGAAGATTAGAGAGGGAAAGGAACACTCTTCACTTTCAACATCTTCCCAGAGGGAAATAGTAACCTCCAGATGAATGAACAACTAATTCTAGCATTTTATGAATTACTGCTCCTTGTTTATATATATATATATATATATATATATATATATATATATATATATATATATATATATATATATATATATATATATATATATATAAACCGGAGGAGACATTTGTTAAAAATATTAATGGATGATAGGGTGTAACCGAAGGCATATAAATATAAACTGGAGAAGTTTGGATTCAGGAAAGCCCTGGGTAAATACTGGGCTTAGAAACAGGGTTTGTTGATTTATGGAACCAATTACCGGGTAATAGTCGTGAGAACGCTGGATTGTTTCAAGCGTAGGTTGGACATGTAGATGGATGGGTTTGGGTGACATAAGTAGAAGCTGTTGCGTATAGGTTGATAGGCCTATCTTGAGGTTATCTTGAGATGATTTCGGGGCTTAGCGTCCCCGCGGCCCGGTCCTTAACCAGGCCTCCTTTTTGTTACACCTCCCCAGGAAGCAACCCGTAGCAGCTGTCTAACTCCCAGGTACCTATTTATTGCTAGGTGAACAGGTGCCTCAGGGGTGAAAGAAACTCTGTTCATTTGTTTCCGTCTACATCGGGAATCGAACCCGGAATCTCAGGACTACGAATCCCAAACGCTCTCCACTCAGCTGTCAGGCCTTCTGCAGTTACCTTAATTCTTATGTTCTTATGATTTAATGTTTATGTTTTTGTCTGTATTATTTGATTTATAAATTCAGGTATTAACTTTTTCATAAGCAGCTGTACCCTGTTACCTTAACTACTTTAGGAGCTGTAATGTGTTACTTTAAATCCTCCTTAAGGAGCAGTTATACTGTGTTACCTTAAAT
>NC_091236.1:10550301-10603327 GCF_040958095.1 Procambarus clarkii
CAGAGATTGACAGGCCTTAATAACCCTCCAGAGATTGACAGGCCTTAATAACCCTCCAGAGATTGACAGGCCTTAATAACCCTCCAGAGGTTGACAGGCTTTAATAACCCTCCAGAGGTTGACAGGCTTTAATAACCCTCCAGAGGTTGACAGGCCTTAATAACCCTCCAGAGGTTGACAGGCTTTAATAACCCCCCAGAGGTTGACAGGCTTTAATAACCCTCCAGAGATTGACAGGCCTTAATAACCCTCCAGAGGTTGATAAGTCTTTAAGTCCATTGTGAATTTATCAAATCGCATTTAGATCAATGTGTTCCTTATTGTTTCGTCTCATTTTATTATTGTATTTTGAACTTTTTCTCTTTCCAACTCATTTCAATCATTTCCCAATGATTTGCAGCTGTAGTTACCGTCTGTGTCCCTTCTTGATGGGTGTTGCATCTTAGACCTATTCTTTCAAGCTCATTTGAAATGTCTATCTTGAGGTTATCTTAAGGTTATCTTGAGATGATTTCGGGCCTTTAGTGTCCCCGCGGCCCGGTCCTCG
This sequence comes from Procambarus clarkii, assembly GCF_040958095.1. Taxonomy (NCBI): domain Eukaryota; kingdom Metazoa; phylum Arthropoda; class Malacostraca; order Decapoda; family Cambaridae; genus Procambarus; species Procambarus clarkii. Next base: position 10,550,849 of record NC_091236.1, read on the forward strand.
ACCAGGCCTCCACCCCCAGGAAGCAGCAGCCCGTGACAGCTGACTAACACCCAGGTACCTATTTTACCGCTAGGTAACAGGGGCATAGGGGTGAAAGAAACTCTGCCCATTGTTTCTCGCCGGCGCCTGGGATCGAACCCAGGACCATAGGAGGATCACAAATCCAGCGTGCTGTCCGCTCGGCCGACCGGCTCCCTTAGTCTAGGATTATCATACTCCCCGTGTTCCTGCCCTTATCGCATCTCCTCTCTTGCTTAATTTATTATGCACTCTTTGCTTCTTATCTTATCTCCCTCTCTCTCTTCTTTCAATTATCATACCCCCTTTCTCTTCCTTCATTTCTCCATCATTGAGAGGGATCATACTTATTTTTCTCCACCTCAGGTGTAAATGGAATAGAAAGAATAGAATATGGAATAGAAAGGGCAAAGATGGGAAGGAAATAGGCAAGAGAAAGACTTAGGTCTCCACCACAGGTGTAAATGTAATCCCCAGATATGGAATAGAAAGGGCAAAGATGAGAAGGAAGTAGGCAAGAGAAAGGGGGAAGAAGAGAGTGTTCTTGTCAAGTCCATCTCTTGTCAAGGGGTTCCCTACAACAGGTTGTTGTTGTGGTTTAAGATTCAGCTACTTGGAACAAAAAGTTTTAAATAGCACGGGCTATGGTGATCCCGAAGTACCACAGGTGGACTGAGAAGGGCCTCGCGTTATTTGGCCTAATACCTTTTCCCTTATCACTGATAAACCCCCTTTTCTCCGCCTTTCTCTTGGTCTACTCAACTCCCTTTCACCCTTTTTTTGGGGGGTGTGGGGGGGATGGGGGAGTTTGAAACCCATCATCGTTCTTATCAGCCTATCTGCAATCTTTCACTCTACTTTGTCCCTCTATTTAGCAGTTCTCTCTTTCCCTATATCTCGTTTTTTTTTTACCTGTCTCTTCGTATTTAATTTGCATCTTCACCTACGACTTAGCCCCCTATTTCACTCCTATTTCACCCATTTTGAACCATTTCTACCTATTTCATTTATCTTCTTCCTTACTCACCCTATTTTTCCGCTCCTCATGTAACACGGGTTCGGGTCCTCTCTCTTTACTTCCTTCTTTCTACTCCCTCTACCCGTATTCTTACTTTTATTTCTAAACCAAGGGACTCCAAAACTTTTACCAAAGCCAACTCCACGCCACGTGGTCCTAAGACGATTGACCGACTTAGGATTCTACACCCAGTATGACGTGACCTAAGCTCTGAACAAAACCCTAGAGTCACCTCTGCTGCCACCACCAGACCAGTAATACAAGAGCAATGATCGAGGTCTGGATCGATCACGCTAATTAATCAACCTAGGGGCTTGATCCCCACTATAAACGATGACCTTGAGTGTGGAATAAATTACACGGTAATGATGATTCCGATTCGATGTTAGAATCGGCGCCCAATACAACTCTGCCTCGTGTGGACCACGTGACCAGGACAAGTTTACACATAACCAAATGGAAACAATAAAATGCAAATTAATAACAAATTTAATTTATTAAAAGAAAACTAAAACAAAATCTAAATGTGTTCACTCCCTATCACTTTAACACTCCCTACTTGACCTGAATGGCAAATGAGAAGACTATTTCTATACATAACCATAGCAACTATACCTTGGGCGACCAGCTAGATGTCTTGGGGAGAGGTAAGATGTTTGACCTCTCCCAGCTGCTCCCGTATTCACACTGATTTCTTCCTTGTCTGGACTACCCCAGACAGAGTATTGTATCCTTCCGCCTAGCCAAAGTTCTACCCAGTTCCTAGCAAGGTTTAAGTTATAACAATTAACCTCTGTTTGTACTGAATTGATCCAGACTGGTTGAATTATTTTACTTTAATTAGATTACACAAACATCTAACGGCAAAGCTGTTCCCGATCACAAAAATGGTTATTAAAACTTTGAGAAATATTAGACATGTCAACCCTGCTGACCTATGACCGCCGGTCACTCCGCCTTAAAAGTTAGATCCGATTCGTGACGTCACTGATGGTGACTTAAACTCAATAATTAGAATACTCTTGATATTGTATCCAGTACTATTATACAATACAATTTTAATGCAAAATGAATAAAGGCTAATTTTCTCTAATTTACTGAATACTATAGGATGATTCATTATACGCAGCTATGAACAACGCGTCGGTTATTTCCACCGCGAATTCCCCTGGGGGTCAGGTCACCATGCGGCTCAGCTTCCCATTCTCTTTTGTCGATAAACCACTCTGGATAATTCTTACAACAGCCTAGTTTGTTACAACCCCCCCGCACAAGCACTTAGTAAACCTTGTTAATTTGTTAAAATTCACGAGGTTTAGTATCCAAACCCACAATTCAACTCATGCCACAAACAAAAGCTAACCTAACTAATAAAATTTGACAAATATTTGAGTGTCCAACATCAACATGTTTAAATTCATAAATTTCTCAGCTGTCAACTGACAGCAATCCTCTAACATCAGGAAACATACATCCTATCCTTACTGACATAGCTAAATAACATGTCCCTACTCTACCATCAAAAACTAGCTATTAAACTCTCTTGGCTCTTCACTAGCCAAGTCCATGTGTCCTCTAGAGCCGGCCACACCGTGCTCAAACAAACATTAAAGTTATAAGTTCAGACTGAACTTTGTCATCCGGGAGCGTACTACGGAACTATCAAGTTCACATCCGTGTACTAACCACTCCCCATCAATGTCAGGAACACACCGAACGTTTATTACATGTATCTAAAAATATAAAAAAAAATTCCTATACTATATCACAGGTTACGGCTGACTGTACAGCCAAGTGTTCTCACTCACTAGAAGTGTCAATGTTTATATTGGTCCGCCTCTCCTGTGTTCAAACATTCTGAAAGAAAAAAAAAAATAGCACAACATAATTTTCCATAACCGTTTGTTCTGGGCTGAGACAATTACACAGGGGCTTCGATTTTGATTACTGACCAATTTATAGTTAAATTTCATATATTATACCAGAATTATTTTAAATCTGTTTTTCAACATTTATAAAGAATTGATTCTAACTCTGTTTTTCAACATTTAAACAAAAGTGTCCAGATGTTCTTTACACAGATGTTCAGAGCCACTTTGTTGTTTGTATCAATTGTTCATATTGAGTAAGCGATAAAAAAAAATCGATGCTGCTGGATGCTGAATGTAGTCGCTGACGATGACGGTGTCGATCTTGCTTCTCCCCATGTGTAGACATCAATACCTGGTCCTCTTGTACTCCCATCCGGTACTCCTGAATGACGACAGAGTGTAGTAGAGCGGAGTGACAAGTGACAGCTGTAGAATACTGTTACTTCGGCCATTAATCTTGCTCTCGACAGTCCACACGCCTTCGTATCAATCACAGTTCACACGGTAGTCTTGATGTTAAACTTGTCGCAGATGACCACAGCAGAGCAGAACTGGATGTACCAACGGTGTCTCTTAGCAGGAGTGATGTTAGAAGGTCGTAGAGGCGGGTTGCTTGTTTGCAGAACAGGTGAATCTCGTCTTCCATCATTGCTCACGTCATCTCAGGCGTTTCTTGATGTCACCAGGTTACTAGGCCGTAAACACCAACTGTGCATACCCTCGTACCGCCGACTTTAGGCCAAAGGAGACAATTTTGCGACCTTCTATTGGCGAGTCCCGGTACTCTGTAGGGAAACCGTGCCTTCCACCTGTGACCGCCTTACTTCTGCTTTCTTGTTACTTCAGATGACGTAATCATTAATCTTCCGGCGAAATTCTTGAGTACTGCTACGTGCTTTCCATTTCTTGACCTCTCCTCCAACACTGCTGGAATGACTGCAGTCTTGATGACGCAGCAGGTGGGTATTGGTGATCTCGAGACAGCTACCCCGGCGTTGTATGGCACCTCCGGTGACTGCTATAATGTGGACAGCTCGCTGGCCCTGACAACCTCGTTAGTGACGTGAGGCGTCGGCCGGGTGACTCTTGGACAGTCACTCATCCCCAAAGTAACTGATGTATGGGTTACTGGGTCTGGTGGGGGGAGGGCTTTGTGTAACGTGCCTCCCCCCTCGGTCTTTACAGACAAGGGTTCACGTGTGGCTGGAACAACTGGGTCGGTGTACCAATCAGACCTGGGAACAGACAGACACAACACAGCGGAAGCATAGATATACTCTGGGTTTGGTGGAGGTGGAACCCCAGAGCACGGTAAAAGTTGCTACCTGAGTTAAGTATAGACGTAGTACATCTCACTGCCTTTACAGGAAAATCTAATCAATACTAAATTATACTAACTAAGGAAGTTACTTTACTGTACAGCGCGAGATCTCGTCACCATAGGGTGGCGAGACTGCACCTGACTACTGATGAGCGATGACAGAGGGTCATCCTCATCTTCTGACTCGTCGGTGAAGCCATGAGTCAGCACTGCTGAGTCAGGAACTAGACCCGCTGAAGGCAGTTCTAATTCCTCTCTAGCATGATAATGTTTCAATTTATTTACGTGAATTGTCCTTTCCACCTGGTCCTCGAACACTCCTTTTATAACAAGATTAACCGGCCCCGCCCTTTTAATTACTCTATAGGGTCCTCGCCACCTCGGAGCTAGTTTCCTGCTCTGATTGGCGGGCGCAGCCTCATTCACTCTCAATACGAGGCTTCCTTCCTTCAACTCAAGAGGGCGCACTTTCTTGTCATAAAAATGAGCATACCGAGTCCGTGCCTTCTTGGACGCTTCAGCTGCAATATTCCATGCATTTCTCATTTTTCCAAGGACCTCTGAAGGATAGTCCTCCCCGTATGCAACATTATGTCTGTTAAGCAGACCTGAGGGGAAATTGCATGAATTACCAGTAAACAAATGAAGTGGTTGGGTGTTAATTGATTGGTGGATGGCAGTATTCAAGGCGAACTGAACATAGGGTAGGTGTTCATCCCAGGTGTTTGCATCATGTTCAGCAAGGATTGCAAGCATATCCTTGACTGAACGATTAGTCCGTTCCGTCATTCCGTTTGCTTGTGGGTGGTAGGCTGTTGTAAAAGCCGAAGTTGTCTCTAAAATCTTACAAACTTCTCTAAATATATTCCCATTGAATTCTTGACCCCGGTCAGAGACTAAAACTTTAGGAGGTCCGAATACAGTAACGAACCTACGCAAGAACGCATCTGCAACCGTACGAGAATCCTTCTGAGGTAATGCAACTAGTGTAGTGTATCTAGACAGATGGTCAACTAGCACCAGCACGTATCTGTTACCCGCATGACTGTGGTGTAAATCAATCAGATCGGCCCCCACACGATCTAACGGTTCACGAATTTCAGGAAATTCCTGAAGTGGGGCTTGTACCTTAAGGGTACCTTTCCTCCTCTGGCAACGAGGGCACGACTTCACGAAATTGATTACCTCAGAAAGTAATCCTGGAAAATAAAATAGAGACTTTGCTTTTAAGTGCGTTTTAAAGATCCCCGGATGCCCTGCAATTTTTGAAGCATGCGCAAGCTTTAACGCTGATGACCGCAACGCGTCCGGAATAACTAGCTGAAATACTGCCCTATCATTCTGGTTATTAACATAATACAGGACGCCCTGTTTCATCTCAAAATCATGAATAGGTAAATTCTTTTTCTTTTTGGGGTATTTTCCTCCCTCTAAATACTCAATAATCTCTTTCCATCTAGGCTCGTTCATCTGGTATTCTCTCATTTTATCTGATGGAATGGTTTCAATGTTTTCATTAATTTGAACTGCCGCTATATTTCTACTTAGCGTATCTGGCACAACATGTGCTGGACCAGGCTTGTACAAGATCTGGAATGAGTGGGCCGAAAGTTCGTGAGACCAGCGTGACATTCGTGGGCATTTCGTTCGCTTTTTAAATATATGTGTTAACGCTCGATGGTCTGTGTAGATTACAAAATGCCGCTGAAATAGGTAAGGCTCGAAATACCTAACTGATTCTACTACTGCCAGTGCCTCCCGATCCGTAGCTGAATAACGAACTTCAGGTCCTTTGACCTTCCTACTGAAATAGGCTACTGGATGGGGTAAATTATCTGCGTCTCGCTGAATTAAGCACCCGCCAATAGCAATACCGCTGGCGTCAGTGTGCACTTCCCACTCTTTTTCAAAATCAGGAATAGCCAATACCGGTGTCGTGATTAGTTGGTCTTTCAGTTTGCGATAGGCCTCGTCATGTTCAGATTTCCACACAAACTTCGCATTTTTCTTTGTCAGATCAGTCAGGGGTGCTGAAATGCCAGCGAAACCTTCAATGTGACGACGAAAATATCCGGCCGCCCCCAAAAACCTACGCACGTCCTTTGCTGTCCTTGGAGTAGGCATGTCAGCAATGGCGCGGCAAGAATCTGGGTCAGGTCGGATACCGTCTGGGCACACCTGGAACCCCAGAAATTTGAATTTCTGAGCCGCCAAGGTGCACTTCTGAACATTCAGCCTGAAACCTGCCTGATCTAACAATTTCAAAGTCTCAGTCAAGTCCTGTAGGTGTTCCTCAAACGTCCTGGAATATATCACAACATCATCCAGGTACGCTAAAGAATGCCTACCCAGTACCGGACTAAGGATAAAGTTGATGGCCCTCTGAAACGACGAAGGCGCTGTCTTCAAACCAAACGGCATCCTACGGAATTGATAAGTGTGCCTACCATCCGAGAATGCTGTTTTTTCCCTATCCTGTTCTGCCACCGGAATCGCCCAATACGCCGATTTTGCGTCAAGAGTTGAGAAATACTTAGCAGCACCAAATTGATCTATTATCTCCTGTATTCGGGGCAACGGATACACATCACCCTTAGTTAGTTCGTTCACCTTCCGGTAGTCAACACAGAAACGATAACTACCGTCCGGTTTCCGAACTAGCACAACAGGAGAGAGCCATGGTGACGTACTAGGCTCTATTACGCCCTGTCTCAACATTTTCTGGCACTCCTCCCTGATAATGTTCTTTGCCTGTTCCGGCAACCTCCACTGTCTTGTGTACACAGGCAAATGGTCACCAGTTGGAATGGTGTGCTCGATCTTATCAAGGAGACCAATCTGGTCATCCTCTGTCGCAAACAATTTCGGGAATTTTCGTAAAACTCCTCTCAGTGCCTTCCTATCTGCCTGTGCAACATGTTGCAAATCAAGTGCTGAAATTAATTTTTCCACTTCCTCAACATTCTGTGCAACATTTCTCGTCTCGTATTGTACTTTGGATGGTGTTTTAGTATTCAACATATTCAGTGCACTACATTGTGCAGTGACGGCTGGCGTCTCAGCTGACTCATGGTGAAAGATTTCTGTGTCCTCCACCATGGTTCCCTGAGATTCCCTATCACCTGCCCTGAAGCGAAAAGTCTTATGTGAAAGATTGACAACTGGAATGAGTGCACCTTTATCGAGCACTACAACTAAGTGATGAGGAATTAATAAACTATCACATCTCCCAGCCACCTGAAGGGTGGTACCTGGTTGTATGTGACGTCCCACGGCTACTTTAATAAATTTAACAGAATGTGGTGGGCAACTCTGTTTGGTCAATGCATGCAATGCGCATGACCTCTTAACTGTGTCTGGAAGAGACTTAAAAATCAATTTTGGAAAGTGCGCATTATATTTCAGCTTCCGTTTAATTGAAGCTACAACTGGGGGATGGTCGATCATCTCCACTGGGTAGGAAGTCTGTCCCAACTGCAACCTACAGTTCCTAGCCCCTTTTTGAGCAGACAAGGAATAATCAAATCGCGACAGAAAATCAGTTCCCATTAAGATGTGACCAGGAAAATCAAGGTTCTCTACGATCGTACATGTGTGAGGCTGCAATTCCCCATCAATCTCAAAATTAACTGTACCTTGACCTACGATCTCAATCTTTTCCCCATTGACTGCTGTTAATGTCTTTGCGCAACGTTGAAGACGTGCATACTTAAAATTGCTGAAGGCTGACTTTTTAATTACTGTTGCCTGGCTTCCTGTATCAACAAAAGCTGTCAATCTCACACCTTCCACTTTCACCTCAAAAGTAGGCCTACCATCACTAGGAGCCTGCTTTCATGCTTTCGTAGGAGTGACTTCGCAATCCCTCTGTATATGCCCGCGCTTCCAGCAGGAGTAACACCTCCGCGAATCTCTGTTGGTACCCCGCGCAGGGTGGCTCGAACTTGCAGCTGAGGGCTGCTTCCCGCCTGATGAACCCGCGCCACAGTTCCTCGGCTTGGCTCCCTCGCCTTTACTTAACGCCTCTACGTATGGCGACAACTGAGTGCCCGGCGTCTCCGTGCGCATCTGCCTGTCTAAGGCTGTGGCGGCCTGGGGTTGGGGTTGAGGTATGGTGTGGGTGGCCTCGGGTTGGGGTGTGGGTGGAGGTTGGGGTTGAGGTATGGTGTGGGTGGCCTCGGGTTGGGGTGTGGATTGAGGTTGGGGTTGAGGTATGGTGTGGGTGACCTCAGGCTGGGGTGTGGATTGAGGTTGGGGTGGGTATGGGGTGGCCTGGGGCTGGAATGGGTATGGGTATGGGTATGGGGTGGCCTGGGGTTGGAATGGGTATGGGTATGGGGTGGCCTGGGGTTGGAATGGGTATGGGGTGGCCTGGGGTTGGAATGGGTATGGGTATGGGGTGGCCTGGGGTTGGAATGGGTATGGAGTGGCCTGGGGTTGGGGGAAGGGTTGGTATGGGAACTGAGGATGGGGTTGGGGTTGTTGTAGTGACGGATGAGGTGTACCTAGGTGTTGTGGGTGCTGTGGTATTGGTGTTATGTTGGGTAGTTCCTGCTGTTGGTGTGGTTGTTCATGTTCCCGTTGAACAGGTTGCTGTTCTCTACCGAGCGAAGTGGGACGTCCTGCCATACTAACTGAGGCCCCCTGTCTGCCCTGCTGGCATGGCGTCGATGTTCTTTGTGGGGGAACCCAAGACGGCTCTCCCCACTCATGGGACGACTCCTCGCAAGACTCCCCACTCATGTCAATAATAGTATCGCTACCTGAGCGATCCCCAGTGGTGTCGGAAGAGGTTCTATCCTCTACACTCCCATTCCCACTGGTCCCTACTGACTGGTCATTATCAGGGTTAAACATTTTCTGTGATTCCTGGTGTGCCACGTCTCTTCTAAACTACCCTTTAGTACACCCTCGACCCGGACTCACTACAACCGTGATCTTACACAAAAAAAAAAATCACAACTCTATTCTAAGAGAAAACTACTAAATTCCCAAAATAGGAAATACACCGATTTATCGAGAGAATCGCTGAAGTGAATCCAATGAATGAGTGTCTGCCCCGCACTCGTGTCTGACCGTGAAATATCCCGCAGGTCTATTGCTGAAACTTAAGTCCTTTACGTTAAAAAAAAATTAAGGAATCTAATTTATATAAAACTCATGATGGATTAATAAAGAATATTTACTGTACTTGAATACTAAACGCGCTTGAAATGAGCAGCGTGGCCCCTGATGACTGATGGAGCGGGACCAGCTGCGCTGAAAAAAAACTAAGTCCCGCGCTTTTTCGCTTAAACGCTGAAAAATCAAAATTTTTGTTCTTAAGGAAAATAACTAGTTTTACGTTAATAAACCGCTCTAGCGATTAATATAGACACCCAGGACCTATAAATGCTTACTAAAAATTGAATTTTTATCAAAACTGCGTTTTTACTCAATTGCTGGACTCTGCCAATTTTTCTGACTCCGAGGGAAAAAAAATTCTATCACCCCAAATATCACAAAACTCCTTTAATTCACAAAAATTTGGGTTTCTCGTTCCCAGATATAAATACGTTATTATTTACTACTGACGTTGTATGCAGAACAAATACTGACACTTCGGGCGGTTTCAACACTCACTAATTCGATTTTTCGTCAAAATCCGAGATTTTCACCTCAAATGGACTCTGACAAAATTACGACACGATTTTCTCGAAAAATAACTAAATTCGGCAAAAATATAATTATCACTGTTGAATGCTTACGGACAGAATTACGTCCCTTGCGCGCACTAGAGAGTAATACTGACCCCAGAATATACACGAAACATGAAAATCAATTTCCGCCAAAAAGTCAGATTCTAGCCCAAGCTGGACTTAGAAAATTTTCCACCTACGTTTCTACTGAAAACAGAATTCTAAGTCTACAAACACAATTCTACCGTCGTACTGGTAAAAACTAGAAAATATCACACGCATCAACTGGGGAATCCTAATGACGCCCAGATCATACACGTGACCCACGAATACAAATTAATTACAGTTAACGACTTTCCGACATTGACTTAGCCGAAAACTTATCCCAAAATACTTAGAAATATTCCACGGACAAATAACATTTACACGCAACTTTACTATCCCTTAAAGTCCTTCACTTATCTATCGTGACCGACACATAGCCCTAAGTCCAGAGGATTAACTACACTCTAGCAACAACGCCTCTGACTTAGACTAATACAACAGGGAATAACAAACTTAATGTACGCACTTAGCCTAATATGCAAGAAAACGCTAAACACTTGGGAAAAATTTTAACCGGGGATTGAATTTAGGGGAAAAAAATTAATCTACAACAACGCAAATAAACGGAAATTACTTTATAAATTTAAGTATACTTAATTAAAAAAAATGCACTCGACTTAATCTTATAATCGTTCCTACCGGCTCGCCGTACCACACCTAGCCTAGAGGCCACACCATCTAGGTTCCAACAGAGCGACACGCAGCTTTCAGCAACAATTATGACTAGGGACGACTCAACCTCCACTAAGTGTGCGATCACTTAGTTGTTGAATCGCTGCTAGGTAGTTTACTAGTCCGTCCCTCGGAGGCCGCAACGCCCTTCACGGATTACGTTTTTCCTTAGCGTTTTGGGTCGTCTAATAACGCCCTCGGACTATCTACTGGCGTCCCACAGATATATCCGCCCCCGACAGCCCTCAAGGAACTGCTGTTGAGAGTATGGCGGCTCCCAACACCTCTGAATTAATTGCAATGGGTCGAGTATGGTACCCAGTCCAATCAACTCGGAGCGGTCTCCTTTTCAATAAATCTAATTTTAACAACCTAATCTTACTAACTAACCTTAATCATATCAGCCCGCATGACCCAAGATTCGCCAATCCCCACTCAAACGCACTTGTGGGGCGCACTGCTAATCCTGGCCCGCGGCTGTCTCCTTAGCATCCGCGCACGTGTTCGAACGGCTAGACGCGTGAGCCTTTCAACAATTTCAAACAAAATTGTTGAAACCACCGCTGTGCACCATTGTAACCCGTATTCTTACTTTTATTTCTAAACCAAGGGACTCCAAAACTTTTACCAAAGCCAACTCCACGCCACGTGGTCCTAAGACGATTGACCGACTTAGGATTCTACACCCAGTATGACGTGACCTAAGCTCTGAACAAAACCCTAGAGTCACCTCTGCTGCCACCACCAGACCAGTAATACAAGAGCAATGATCGAGGTCTGGATCGATCACGCTAATTAATCAACCTAGGGGCTTGATCCCCACTATAAACGATGACCTTGAGTGTGGAATAAATTACACGGTAATGATGATTCCGATTCGATGTTAGAATCGGCGCCCAATACAACTCTGCCTCGTGTGGACCACGTGACCAGGACAAGTTTACACATAACCAAATGGAAACAATAAAATGCAAATTAATAACAAATTTAATTTATTAAAAGAAAACTAAAACAAAATCTAAATGTGTTCACTCCCTATCACTTTAACACTCCCTACTTGACCTGAATGGCAAATGAGAAGACTATTTCTATACATAACCATAGCAACTATACCTTGGGCGACCAGCTAGATGTCTTGGGGAGAGGTAAGATGTTTGACCTCTCCCAGCTGCTCCCGTATTCACACTGATTTCTTCCTTGTCTGGACTACCCCAGACAGAGTATTGTATCCTTCCGCCTAGCCAAAGTTCTACCCAGTTCCTAGCAAGGTTTAAGTTATAACAATTAACCTCTGTTTGTACTGAATTGATCCAGACTGGTTGAATTATTTTACTTTAATTAGATTACACAAACATCTAACGGCAAAGCTGTTCCCGATCACAAAAATGGTTATTAAAACTTTGAGAAATATTAGACATGTCAACCCTGCTGACCTATGACCGCCGGTCACTCCGCCTTAAAAGTTAGATCCGATTCGTGACGTCACTGATGGTGACTTAAACTCAATAATTAGAATACTCTTGATATTGTATCCAGTACTATTATACAATACAATTTTAATGCAAAATGAATAAAGGCTAATTTTCTCTAATTTACTGAATACTATAGGATGATTCATTATACGCAGCTATGAACAACGCGTCGGTTATTTCCACCGCGAATTCCCCTGGGGGTCAGGTCACCATGCGGCTCAGCTTCCCATTCTCTTTTGTCGATAAACCACTCTGGATAATTCTTACAACAGCCTAGTTTGTTACACTCATATGTCCTGTTCGCCTACCCCATATTCCCTGTCCCCCTTCCTACCTACTCTCTACCCATCCACCTGTCCCCACCTACCTCATACCCCTATCCACCCATCCAAGACACACCCTATCCACCCATCCAAGACACACCCCTATACACCCATTCAAGACACACCCCTATACACCCATCCAAGACACACCCTATCCACCCATCCAAGACACACCCTATCCACCCATCCAAGACACACCGTATCCACCCATCCAAGACACACCCTATCCACCCATCCAAGACACACCCTATCCACCCATCCAAGACACACCCTATCCACCCATCCAAGACACACCCTATCCACCCATCCAAGACACATACCCCTATCCACCCACCGTCTTAAACAGCCCACCATCACCTGGGAAGGATAATTGCCTGGGGTGATTAGCGTATCCGTCGTGGTCAGACCTTGAGTCACCCACCGGCGGATGTCTCCCTGTCCCCTGGAGAATGTCTCCCCCCCCTCCCCCCCCCCCCCCCCGCTGGGGAATGCCAAGTGACGGGAGAGACGGAGGGCGGAATGTTAGGGGTGTTTCGACGCCCCTGTGGCGACGCCCCTGTGGCGACGCCCCTGTGGCGACGCCAGACGACGTCAGGGGACGCCTTCAGTCCAATCGCGGAGCAACGGGCCCTCAAGGGCATGTTTCGTGAACATAGTTGATAGTTGAACATAGTTGAACTTGAACATAGTTGAACACAGGGGAGATGCTAATGATTAATGCTGTTGATGAGGGTATTAAGGAGATAAGACAGTGAATGATAGGTAAGGAGGTGGGGAGGGGGGGGGGGGTTGATGATTGATGGAGAGGGGGAGGGGGTTGATGATTGATGGGGAGAGGGGGGGTGGGGCTGGCAAGATTCACTAAACTGTATAATAGGTCAAGAGTTTCTAATTCCAATTTACGTCACCAGATGAATATAATTGATGTTTCTTGACTAGTTATCGGGTGGTTCGGTTGTTATCTTATTGACGGGCTTAGCAAGATTGCACAATTTTCACTCAGGTTATATCATGTAGCGAATAGATTATATCATATAACGAATATATTAATTCATATAACGAATATATTAGTGGGATGAGATAAGCTATGAGATTAGACTAATCAAAGGAGGATTGTATTAAAAAAAAAATATTTTATATAAGATTTGCCTAATCAGCTTTCAGAAAGTTTAAAGACGGAGAAGATGGTGACATTTCATATATATATATATATATATATATATATATATATATATATATATATATATATATATATAGGATAATATATATATATATATATATATATATATATATATATATATATATATATATATATATATATATATATATATATATATATATATATATATATTATCCTATATATAGACAGCTTTCAAAAAAAGTACTTTCCATGAGATTTAGAAATAAAAAAATGATTCAATTTGCAAGATAATTCGACCTCCCCCCCCCCCCAAAAAAAATCACTAGTGATAGACGCTTCAAGATATCAAATGTTGCTCTGTTGCTAATTCAATTAGATAGCTTGATATCATGTGACCACGTATGATCGATCATTTATAAATGGCACTGAGGGAGATTTTTGAAGGAAACTGATATTTATGCAAATAAAAAATAAATAGGCCCTTAGATAAGCTGATAAGAATTAGTTATGAGAGAAGCTGCAAAAATGATCGAATGAAATATAAAAGTATTTTTTTTATGATAACGTATCAAAAGTATAAAAGTATTTATATAAAATTATATACAATTATAAAAAAATATAAAAGTATTAATCTAAAATTATATACAATTATAAAAAGTATACAAGTATTAGGATTATAAGCTTATAAAACTCTAAAACATATAGTATAAAAAAGTCTAATTATAGAGATTTCATCTTCTTGATCTAACATGATAAATGAGCATTGTTTTTGTTATTATAGATTCAGCTACTCGGAACAAGTTCCAAGTAGCACGGGCTATGGTGATCCCGTAGTGGACTTACCTGGCACAGGAGCGGGGCAAGTAGCACGGGCTATGGTGATCCCGTAGTGGACTTACCTGGCACAGGAGCGGGGCAAGTAGCACGGGCTATGGTGATCCCGTAGTGGACTTACCTGGCACAGGAGCGGTGCAAGCAGCACGGGCTATGGTGAGCCCGTGACTTACCTGGCACAGGAGCGGGGCAAGTAGCACGGGCTAAGGTGAGCCCCGTAGTGGACTTACCTGGCACAGGAGCGGGGCAAGTAGCACGGGCTATGGTGAGCCCGTAGTGGACTTACCTGGCACAGGAGCGGGGCAAGTAGCACGGGCTATGGTGATCCCGTAGTGGACTTACCTGGCACAGGAGCGGGGCAAGTAGCACGGGCTATGGTGATCCCGTAGTGGACTTACCTGGCACAGGAGCAGGGCAAGTAGCACGGGCTATGGTGAGCCCCGTAGTGGACTTACCTGGCACAGGAGCGGGGCAAGTAGCACGAGCTATGGTGAGCCCGTAGTGGACTTATCTGGCACAGGAGCGGGGCAAGTAGCACGGGCTATGGTGAGCCCGTAGTGGACTTACCTGGCACAGGAGCGGGGCTGTGTATATGGCTCCTTGTGCTCGTGAATAAGCATTCACAAGAGTTCCTGTAATATGAGTGTGGTGGTACGTGCGTGAGTGCGTGCACGCGTGCGTGAGTGCGTGCACGCGTGTGGGAGTGCGTGTACTCTGAGGTTCTTCGGAATCGAACCATCAATTTGAGGCTAAATAAATAATGGTTAATTTTGAGGAGAATTTACTGTTGTCAAGGTGACTGGTACGGACAAGCTGGCAAGGTAGGGCCTGGCAGGCTGGCAGGCTGGCAGGCTGGCTGGCAGGCTGGCAGGCTGGCAGGCTGGCTGGCTGGCAGGCTTGCAGGCAGGCTGGCAGGCTGGCTGACTGGCAGGCTGGCAGGCTGGCAGGCTGGCAGGCAGGCAGGCTGACAGGCTGGCAGGCAGGCAGGCAGGCAGGCAGGCAGGCAGGCTGGCAGGCAGGCTGGCAGGCTGGCAGGCTGGCAGGCTGGCAGGCTGGCAGGCTGTCATGTTGCTGGTAAATGAGTGATTAACCCAACTATTAGGATTAACAAAAATAAACATAAGTACCTTTATGTGTTTAGCCCTTCCAATCACACAAAACAGCCACCCAATCACCCCAAACAGCCTCCCAATCCCCCAAAACAGCCTCCCAATCACCCAAAGCAGCCTCCCAATCACTCAAAACCGCCTCCTAATCACCCCCTCTACTCTTCCGTCGCATAACTCATGTCTAATCCCACGTTGGACCCCCAGGTCTTCCCCCTACATACATCTTAATTAACCCCACAACTGATGACTTGTGATGAATCACTCACAATTCCAGCTCGGAGGTCCTCATCCTTTACCCGGTGAGGTGTGTCGAGGCGGCGATGTAAATCATCATTCTGGGTCATTAATACGACCATGAATTCCTGGTCAGTCTTCAAGGCGCCCCAAGACAATTCCCAAGTTATTGACGTGTCATTTTTGTGCTTGAATGTCTAAGTGGATTTTGATGTTGTGTGGAGTTGTGAGTTGTGAAGCATGTAGACGCGGTTCTTGTTGGTTGTAGAGGGTTCAAGAGCTATAGAGAGCTACTATAGAGGTGCTATAGAGCTGATTAGTGTGTGTGTTCTTCAGTCCTCCGTGTAGAGCTCAGGGCTGTTGTTTAAGATTCGCTACCTGGAACAAAAAGTTCCCAAGCAGCACGGGCTATGGTGAGCCCGTAGTTAGAGCTCAGGGCTGTTGTGCTACATATAGTGTGGTTGGGGTTGTTGAGCACTCAAACATGCGGGATTGTATAGCTTTTATGATGGTATAATGTGTTAGAATTCTAATCAGTATATATATTTCTTGATTCGTAGCTTTGATATTTATAATCAGTGCTGCGGGTGGTATGGTTGAGGAGTCTCTCTCTCTCTCTCTCTCTCTCTCTCTCTCTCTCTCTCTCTCTCTCTCTCTCTCTCTCTCTCTCTCTCTCTCTCTCTCTCTCTCTCTCTCTCTCTCTCTCTCTCTCTCTCTTTCTCTTTCTCTCTCTCTCTTTCTCTCTCTCTCTCTCTCTCTCTCTCTCTCTCTCTCTCTCTCTCTCTCTCTCTCTCTCTCTCTCTCTCTCTCTCTCTCTCTCTCTCTCTCTCTCTCTCTCTCTCTCTCTCTCTCTCTCTCTCTCTCTCTCTCTCTCTCTCTCTCTTTCTCTTTCTCTCTCTCTCTTTCTCTCTCTCTCTCTCTCTCTCTCTCTCTCTCTCTCTCTCTCTCTCTCTCTCTCTCTCTCTCTCTCTCTCTCTCTCTCTCTCTCTCTCTCTCTCTATCTCTCTCTCTCTCTCTCTCTCTCTCTCTCTCTCTCTCTCTCTCTCTCTCTCTCTCTCTCTCTCTCTCTCTCTCTCTCTCTCTCTCTCTCTCTCTCTTTCACTAGACAAAGTTCCTAATATAGCGTCCCACACCTTATACTGAAGGTCTCTTTATCAAACCCAGGGAGCCGGTGGCTGAGCGGACAGAACACTGGACACGTGATCCTGTGGTCCCGGGTTCGATCCCGGGCGCCGGTGAGAAACGATGGAAAGAGTTTCTTTCACCATATGCCCCTGTTATTTAGCAGTAAATAGGTACCTGGGTGTTAGTCAGCTGTCACGGGCTGCTTCCTGGGGGTGGAGGCCTGGTCGAGGATCGGGCCGCGGGGACACTAAAGCCCCGAAATCATCTCAAAATAACTAACCCTAAATTGAATATGGATATGTATATATGTAATGAGTACTACTTTTATTATCAATATACTTAGGCAAACTTGAGTGCAAACTTCCCATCTTGAGGTTATCTTGAGATGATTTCGGGGCTTTAGTGTCCCCGCGGCCCGGTCCTCGACTAGGCCTCCACCCCCAGGAAGCAGCCCGTGACAGCTGACTAACACCCAGGTACCTATTTTACTGCTAGGTAACAGGGGCATAAGGGTGAAAAAAACTCTGCCCATTGTTTCTCGCCGGCGCCTGGGATCGAACCCAGGACCACAGGATCACAAGTCTAGTATGCTGTCCGCTCGGCCGACCGGCTCCCTCGACCCATGCGACCATCCATTCTATCCTTTATTACTACTATCCATTTACTCATCCATTCATTCATCCATACTATTCACCCATTTAATCCCATCCATCCATCCATTTAATCCTATCCATCCATCCATTTAATCCTATGCATCCATCCATTTAATCCTATCCATCCATCCATTTAATCCTATCCATCCATCCATTTAATCCTATGCATCCATCCATTTAATCCTATGCATCCATCCATTTAATCCTATGCATCCATCCATTTAATCCTATCCATCCATCCATTTAATCCTATGCATCCATCCATTTAATCCTATGCATCCATCCATTTAATCCTATGCATCCATCCATTTAATCCTATCCATCCATCCATTTAATCTCATCCATCCATCACCCTCCTATCCGCCATGATGTCAGTAGTGATTATTAACACCCTCCTCATTAACTATTCACTATCCAGCGACCAATGAGACAGGTAGCCTGAGTCTATATACATCTTTATATATCAGTGTAACGATCCCATCGTCTTGAGTATCGTCGGGTCCCTTGGCACTGCCTCGTTACAATACGCTAATAACTAATGCAGATTGCTCCTAATCACTGCCGCTATTCAGCGTGATGTAGTATATTCACTACAGCGCGGGGCAGAGATGAGGAATGTGTAGGTCTTAATTAGTGTTGTGGATGGTATGTAGGCTGCTCCAAGCAACAGTCTGGTGGACCAAACTCTCACAAGTCAAGCCTGGCCTCGGGCCGGGCTTGGGGAGTAGAAGAACTCCCAGAACCCCATCAACCAGGTATATGTAGGCCTGCGGGCCGCTCCAAGCAACAGCCTGGTGGACCAAGCTCTCACAAGTCAAGCCAGGCCTCGGGCCGGGCTTGGGGAGTAGAAGAACTCCCAGAACCCCATCAACCAGGTATATGTGGGCCTGCGGGCCGCTCCAAGCAACAGCCTGGCGGACCAAACTCTCACAAGTCAAGCCTGGCCTCGGGCCGGGCTGGGAGAGTAGAAGAACTCCCAGAACCCCATCAACCAGGACAGAGTTCGCTGTGATGAACACGTTGTACGTTTTCACGTCGATGGCTGAGTGGTGTAGGTGATGACTGATGACGCTGAGTGGTGTAGGTGATGACTGATGACGCTGAGTGGTGTAGGTGATGACTGATGACGCTGAGTGGTGTAGGTGATGACTGATGACGCTGAGTGGTGTAGGTGATGACTGATGACGCTGAGTGGTGTAGGTGATGACTGATGACGCTGAGTGGTGTAGGTGATGACTGATGACGCTGAGTGGTGTAAGTGATGACTGATGACGCTGAGTGGTGTAGGTGATGACTGATGACGCTGAGTGGTGTAGGTGATGACTGATGACGCTGAGTGGTGTAGGTGATGACTGATGACGCTCGAACATTCTCGTTCTTCGTTCTTTGTTATTTGTTCTTCGTTGATAACCCTTGTTCACAACGTAACCTTGTAAATGCTTCAGCCATGTACTGATGTATCAGCTGTATACTCACAGCCAAACAGCTGTAAGTATACAGCTGTTAAGCTGTATACATACAGCTGTATACATCTGTATACATCTGTACACAGCTATACATACAGCTGTATACATACAAATAATCGCCAACAGAACCTGAACACCTAACCGAACCCACAACTTAATATGCCCAATATGCTAATATAATATAGTAACTAATATCTGAGGAAATTCCTATTGTGAATGAACTGCATGTTAAAATTGCCGAATGCGTCATTGGGGTCGGCTGCTGCATGGAATGAACGTACCCTAAGAACGGGTTATAAATAAGAACTGCTTCGCGTGGTCCAATACACCTTCGATAATTTTCTCTCTCCTTCTTAACCAGACGTTGTCATGAAATATCTTCGTGAACTGGCTGTGTGTCTCTCCTCACAGTTCGGTTAAGCGCAGTTTGGTATGTGTAGTAACTGGATGGGTGATCGTGGGTGACCACGTGATTAGCTGGGCTTGTGCTGGTGATTGGAGGATTGTAAACATGATAACTGGGAAAGAGGAAGGTAAATGATCCGTATTGGATTGTAAGACACAGGTTTTTAAGTAGCATTTTCGAGATAAGTAGCATTAAAACACAGGTTTTTAAGTAGCATTCTCGAGATAAGTAGCATTAAAAACACAGGTTTTTAAGTAGCATTCTCGAGATAAGTAGCATTAAAAACACAGGTTTTTAAGTAGCATTTTCGAGATAAGTAGCATTAAAAACACAGGTTTTTAAGTAGCATTTTCGAGATAAGTAGGATTAAAAACACAGGTTTTTAAGTAGCATTTTTGAGATAAGTAGCATTAAAAACACAGGTTTTTAAGTAGCATTCTCGAGATAAGTAGCATTAAAAACACAGGTTTTTAAGTAGCATTTTCGAGATAAGTAGCATTAAAAACACAGGTTTTTAAGTAGCATTTTCGAGATAAGTAGCATTAAAAACACAGGTTTTTAAGTAGCATTCTCGAGATAAGTAGCATTAAAAACACAGGTTTTTAAGTAGCATTTTCGAGATAAGTAGCATTAAAAACACAGGTTTTTAAGTAGCATTTTCGAGATAAGTAGCATTAAAAACACAGGTTTTTAAGTAGCATTTTCGAGATAATAGCTCATCATATACTACAAGAGTAACAAAAGACTTAACATGCTCATGAAAGACTTTGCAGATGTATGCTAACTATGCCTGACATGTCCACTTGGGGACCGTGAGCCCCAATGGTGTCAGTATATATAGACCTGGGGACAGATTCACGAAGCAGTTACGCAAGCACTTACGAACCTGTCCATCTTTTTCTCAATCTTTGGCGGCTTTGTTTACAATTATTAAACAGTTATAATGAGCTCCGAAGCACCAGGAGACTGTTTATAACAATAACAACAGTTGATTGGCAAGTTTTCATGCTTGTAAACTGTTTAATAAATGTAACCAAAGCCGTCAAAGATTGAGGAAAGATGTACAGCTTCGTATAAGTACTGGCGTAACTGCTTCGTGAATCTGGCCCCTTGAACTGATATCCTGACCAGCAACACTAAAGTAGTACACAAATACAACGATAGCAGACGATAACATAGCCTAAAACATATTCATCGTGTCAGCAAGGCGGACAGCCCGCCCGCTATCATAACTCCCACTATATTTCTCATTTCCAAACTTTCCCTCCCCCCCTCCCCCCACGAAGATTACACAAATCTGAAGCATATATGTACACGTATGCATGAGTATGTGTACATGTATATATATAACATTAATAATTGCCTAACTAGCGTCAAAAGATTGTTATTTGCTTAGCTAAACGAACTAGAGGGTTCAGTTCCTGAACCGATTATGTGCCTCTGTAATCCTTTACACCCCAGGGGATGGGTATGGGGTGCACAATAAAGAAAGAAATTATAAATGAAGCAGCAACTATCAAACTCACTCATCAATCGAGAGCAAAATAACTCTTATGTACATCATTTCATCAATGAGATTACATCCTCCCATCAAAGAGATTACATCCTCCCATCAAAGAGATTAAGACTGAACTACCAGGTTACACAAAAGACTGAACTACCAGTTACCACAAAAGACTGAACTACCAGTTTACACAATACCTGCCACCCTAACTATACATCAACTATACATATACTCTCGAAGTATACATCACATTTTGACGTACACATCAGAAACGGTCAAAATATGATGTACTTTAAATCATAGCGGCTCGCAAAATTGACGGGCTGTTCCGTTTTCTATTTGTGGATCCTCGGTCAGGTTAGGTTAGATTCGAGCAATATAGTACACCGTTTTTGCGACGTTGTGACAACTTGAGAAGGCCGGGCTGGCTGGCAGTTGAAAATATTAGATATATAAAGGATGTTAAGTTGATTTCATTGTTCATTTCGTAAGTAAAAATTAGACAAGGAATTTCAACATGCGGCAACAGTGGCCGCAGGCATAGTGCAGGCTGCGGCACCAGTATCCACAGTAGCCGCAGGCATAGTGCAGGACTGCGGCACCAGTATCCACAGTAGCCGCATGCATATTTCAGACTGCGGCACCAGTATCCACAGTAGCCGCAGGCATAGTGCAGACTGCGGCACCAGTATCAACAGTAGCCGCAGGCATAGTGCAGGCTGCGGCACCAATATCAACAGTAGCCGCAGGCATAGTGCAGGACTGCGGCACCAGTATCCACAGTAGCCGCATGCATATTTCAGACTGCGGCACCAGTATCCACAGTAGCCGCAGGCATAGTGCAGACTGCGGCACCAGTATCCACAATAGCCGCATGCATATTTCAGACTGCGGCACCAGTATCCACAGTAGCCGCATGCATATTTCAGACTGCGGCACCAGTATCCACAGTAGCCGCATGCATAGTGCAGGACTGCGGCACCAGTATCCACAGTAGCCGCATGCATATTTCAGACTGCGGCACCAGTATCCACAGTAGCCGCAGGCATAGTGCAGACTGTGGCACCAGTATCAACAGTAGCCGCAGGCATAGTGCAGGCTGCGGCACCAATATCAACAGTAGCCGCAGGCATAGTGCAGGACTGCGGCACCAGTATCCACAGTAGCCGCATGCATATTTCAGACTGCGGCACCAGTATCCACAGTAGCCGCAGGCATAGTGCAGGCTGCGGCACCAGTATCCACAGTAGCCGCATGCATATTTCAGACTGCGGCACCAGTATCCACAGTAGCCGCAGGTATAGTGCAGACTGCGGCACCAGTATCCACAGTAGCCGCATGCATATTTCAGACTGCGGCACCAGTATCCACAGTAGCCGCAGGCATATTTCAGACTGCGGCACCAGTATCCACAGTAGCCGCATGCATATTTCAGACTGCGGCACCAGTATCCACAGTAGCCGCATGCATATTTCAGACTGCGGCGCGTGTGTCATTATCCCTCTGTACATGAAGGCATCACCGTGTTCGATTCAGCAATAAACTATATTCTTCAATGATAAAAATGTAAAAAAAAAAAACATGTACATGAAAAAGAGTTTTGAGGAAGGAGGGTTCACGTGGCGCCCCGCGGCCAGTATTAACTGCTACAGCGTATTCCTTTTTTTGAATTAATAGAGATATATTGGGTTTTTTCATGTAGTTTGAACGGAGCTTCAATGGCGCTCGCTTCGCTGTGGTAAATCTGGCTCTGATCATTTACATTCTTGTCGCTCTGTAAATTGTTCGTAGATTGGGTGTAAATCACCAGAAAATAACCGTGTTTTTTTTATTTCTGGTTTATGGATATACTGGTTTTTTTTGTTCGTGGAATATTCGGTGAGTATTCTGAATTATCAATTGTTTGAGAATGGTCCAGGACGGACAGAAACGTCGTCGTCGTCGTCCCTTCACCTTCTAGTGTGTGGTCTGGTCACTTCAGCCACGTTATTGTGACTCATCGCCTGCAATTGCTTGCTTGCTTGCTTTACATGTACTCTGAGGGAGCAAACAACTTCACTGTTAGATCTATTAAGTTGTGGCTAACAGATTCAGCATACAAGCAATTAGTTGTGATCTAAATTCTAGCTACAAACATTATAAATGTTAAATAATTTACCTTCCAGTCGCGTTTCTACAACCGACGGTGAACCTGGTTGTAAATTGCTTGTCGAATCGTGTTCAAATAATATATTCTAGGGTTTGATTTTTAATTAGTTGTGAAAGGCAACACCTTCGGCCATGAAAGTACACTAGACTATTAACTCCTTTGTTAATGTTCGCTTACAAAAAGTTATTTTAGTTTTGAACGAAACTTACGGAAGGTCAAGGCTGTAGTGGGTGAAAATGGTAAGGTCACGAGCTCATTTTCGTGCACATGTTCGGAGCTGGAGAACATGACAGACTTAAGTGACAGTAATTGACGATTAATGTTGTGTTCCGTTATCTGTTGATTTATTATCCCCCCCCTCTGTTCCTTTATTATCGTTGACACCTCTGTGTGTGGCGGTGGAGCAGCTTGGGTTGGTTCTGGTCTTGCTTGGCTATGTTATTTTCGTATTTGATATCGGCTTCTCATATTAAGGGACTTATTCCTGGTCCTCCTGTCTCTCTCTCTCTCTCTTTCTCTCTCTCTCTCTCTCTCTCTCTCTCTTCTCTCTCTCTCTCTCTCTCTCTCTCTCTCTCTCTCTCTCTCTCTCTCTCTCTCTCTCTCTCTCTCTCTCTCTCTCTCTCTCTCTCTCTTTCTCTCTC
This sequence comes from Procambarus clarkii, assembly GCF_040958095.1. Lineage (NCBI taxonomy): Eukaryota > Metazoa > Arthropoda > Malacostraca > Decapoda > Cambaridae > Procambarus > Procambarus clarkii. Next base: position 10,574,589 of record NC_091236.1, read on the forward strand.
TCTCTCTCTCTCTCTCTCTCTCTCTCTCTCTCTCTCTCTCTCTCTCTCTCTCTCTCTCTCTCTCTTTCTCTCTCTCTCTCTCTCTCTCTCTCTCTCTCTCTCTCTCTCTCTCTCTCTCTGCTCCCTGGAGTTCCTGTATTATCTCTAATGCCTTTCCTGTTCATATATCTATGGTAAAAGCATAGATACATTCTGAGTTCCCTCTTTTGAACAGGAATAAATTTATTGACTTGTAAACATTTCTGAGAACCTGTCTGGTAGTTTTTCTCCTCTCAGTTCTGATGTTCGTGGATATCATGATATTCACGATGAGAGTTATCATATTCCTTTATCAGTTATCATCAGGTTTGCTAGCTTTATGGCGTTTGATGAGTTCTATAATCCGGTCGTATTTGCTCCCTGCACATGTTTCAACCACAGTGCACAATGGTGGCTCATTATAACGTGTGCTTCAAAATTGCTTGCGGTGTCTCATTACTCAAAGGCAATATATATATATATATATATATAGTCAGGTCTAAAGGGTTTATCATTGCAGCTTGTGGGACCTTTGGTATTATGAATATGAGTCTCAGTGATACACTCATGCTTGTAAGGTGTTCCTGCTTTCATGCTTGTATTTCTCTATATACACAAATGCATTCATAAATATAGTTTACATTTAGCATCATTCCTTTTGATCACAACTCTAACACATTGGGAACATTATTCCTTGCATCTTATGTCTTTTATATCTGGTTCCTGTCGTTCCACTCTAGCTACAAGGATAGCGTCAGGGTCAATTCTATTGATTCTTGTTAGGATTTAGGATGTCGTTAACATGTCTCCTCCCCCCCTCCCTCTGTTTCGCACTTTGAATGTGGGGAGTTTCAGTTCCTTGGACCATTTCACTGTAAGTCATTGCCGGGCCTGCATACTGAAGGGGGCTACATGCCGGGCCTGCATACTGAAGGGGGCTACATGCCGGGCCTGCATACTGAAGGGGGCTACATGCCGGGCCTGCATACTGAAGGGGGCTACATGCCGGGCCTGCATACTGAAGGGGGCTACATGCCGGGCCTGCATACTGAAGGGGGCTACATGCCGGGCCTGCATACTGAAGGGGGCTACATGCCGGGCCTGCATACTGAAGGGGGCTACATGCCGGGCCTGCATACTGAAGGGGGCTACATGCCGGGCCTGCATACTGAAGGGGGCTACATGCCGGGCCTGCATACTGAAGGGGGCTACATGCCGGGCCTGCATACTGAAGGGGGCTACATGCCGGGCCTGCATACTGAAGGGGGCTACATGCCGGGCCTGCATACTGAAGGGGGCTACATGCCGGGCCTGCATACTGAAGGGGGCTACATGCCGGGCCTGCATACTGAAGGGGGCTACATGCCGGGCCTGCATACTGAAGGGGGCTACATGCCGGGCCTGCATACTGAAGGGGGCTACATGCCGGGCCTGCATACTGAAGGGGGCTACATGCCGGGCCTGCATACTGAAGGGGGCTACATGCCGGGCCTGCATACTGAAGGGGGCTACATGCCGGGCCTGCATACTGAAGGGGGCTACATGCCGGGCCTACATACTCAAGTCTGTCACATATTTCTAAGTCACATATTTTATGGAGGTTTCCTCCTCTTTGTGCCACACTTATGTTGAGGTTTCTTTGTTTACACTTCTAACTTAATAACTTTGCACTTTTCAGGGTTGAATTCAAAGGGACAGTTATCTAACATTAAAATCCGTGTAAGACCCATCTCTGTGTATTCATCTGCATACTTATTGTTTTCTTTATCAATTTAGATTTTTTTCATTATTTTTGCGTCATCCATAAACATGGATATGAGCCTATCTCTTAATTTCGTTTGGTTTAATGTAGGTATTTGCAATTAAGGATTGGTTTAATGCAAGTATGTGCAATTAATGATTGGTTTAATGCAGGTATTTGCAATTAATGATTGGTTTAATGCAGGTATTTGCAATTAATGATTGGTTTAATGTAGGTATTTGCAATTAATGATTGGTTTAATGTAGGTATTTGCAATAAATGATTGGTTTAATGTAGGTATTTGCAATAAATGATTGGTTTAATGTAGGTATTTGCAATTAAGGATTGGTTTAATGCAAGTATGTGCAATTAATGATTGGTTTAATGCAGGTATTTGCAATTAATGATTGGTTTAATGCAGGTATTTGCAATTAATGATTGGTTTAATGTAGGTATTTGCAATTAATGATTGGTTTAATGTAGGTATTTGCAATAAATGATTGGTTTAATGCAGGTATTTGCAATAAATGATTGGTTTAATGTAGGTATTTGCAATAAATGATTGGTTTAATGCAGGTATTTGCAATAAATGATTGGTTTAATGTAGGTATTTGCAACGAATGATTGGTTTAATGTAGGTATTTGAAATTAATGATTGGTTTAATGCAGGTATTTGTAATTAATGATTGGTTTAATGTAGGTATTTGCAATGAATGATTGGTTTAATGCAGGTATTTCTGATGTGTTAACTCCCTCGTGAGCCATTGCTAATCTGACGTCTCTCACTGGGCTCATTTGTTTCCTATCCGAGAGGTATTCCCTCATCTGTCCAAAGCAGGTTTCATGATATTCCAACATGCTTCTTGTTTAATATCTTCCTGTGTTGAACTGTATCAAACGCTTTCCGATAGCCAAGGAACAGGCAGTCAGCCCCCTCTTCTCTCTCCTTGTAAAATATCAGAGCCAAACTCTAACACCAAACCAGATTTTGTCGATTTCAGCAAGAATTCTATTTTGCTCGAAGACAAATTAAAGAAAATGTTTTCTTCAAATCCCCCTCCTAAGGTGGTAGTTGAATCTCACGATCAGCTTATTCACTGTCTTGAAAGTTTTTTCTGGGTTGTGTTTATCTTATATGCTGTATATACCTCTCACGCTACCTGGTGTGTGTGTGTGTGTGTGTGTGTGTGTGTGTGTGTGTGTGTGTGTTTGTGTGTGTGTGTGTGTTTGTGTGTGTGTGTGTGTGTGTGTGTGTGTGTGTGTGTGTGTGTGTGTGTCCGTCAAGTTGGACACATGTATTGTTTTAGGGTATGTTCCTGCCTTCTCCACGCTCGCGCGCACCGTAATTACTTCGACACGATGACAGACATTAGGAGTCGTATACACATTTAAAAGTGGAGTTGTCATCATGGCTTAGTGTGTGTGTGTGTGTGTGTGTGTGTTTGTGTGTGTGTGTGTGTGTGTGTATTCACCTAGTTGTGCTTGCGGGGGTTGAGCTCTGCTCTTTCGGCCCGTCTCTCAACTGCCAATCAACTGTTTCTACTACTACTTTTTTTCCCACACCACACACACACATATACACACATACACACACACACACACACACACACACACACACACACACACACACACACACACACACACACACACACACACACACACAGCAGGAAGCAGCCCGTGACAGCTGACTAACTCCCAGGTACCTATTTACTGCTAGGTAACAGGGGCATTCAGGGTGAAAGAAACTTTGCCCATTTGTTTCTGCCTGGTGTGTGTGTGTGTGTGTGTGTGTGTGTGTGTGTGTGTGTGTGTGTGTGTGTGTGTGTGTGTGTGTGTGTGTGTGTGTGTGTGTGAGTTGTTCTCACTATTCCTGTCTTTGTTTCTCTAAACCAAGACGCAACAAGTTTCCTACACGATTATTTCTGTTTTCTGCCATTGAATTTGACAATGGAGACTTGCGATTGAACTTTGAAATGATGATTATTATTATATGGGTTTCTGTCAATGAGCTTAAAACTCAATGGTTGGTAGAGTTGAACCCATAACAAGTGTAAGGTAATGATGTGAAAGGGAGGTAGGAGAGCAGAAGGACCTGTATTCCCCATATGGGAATGCTAGGCATCGACAGAAATCACAAATAGAGACATATTTAGGAATGGATATAATTCCAGCAGATATAATCAGAGATAACTCCAGAGGCAGATATAATCAGGGGAACATCAGCATGATATGGTAGGCTATCTTCTTGGAGTTATCTTGAGGTTATTTCGGGGCTTAGTGTCCACTCGGCCCGGTCCTCGACCAGGCCTCCTTTTTGTTCCACACCCCCAGGAACCAGCAGCCCGTAGCAGCTGTCTAACTCCCAGGTATATACCCATTTACTGCTAGGTGAACAGGGGCATCAGGGTGAAAGAAACATTTTTGTCCATTTGTCTCTGCCTCCACCGGGGATCGAACCCGGAACCTCAGAACTACAAATCCGAAGCGCTGTCCACCCAGCTGTCAGGCGCCCTTGCAAACGTTTGAACACTATTTAAAAGACCTAAATAATGATTCAAGACAATTTATATAGCTTATTTGGGATTAATATTAGTATACTTAAAATTTCACTAACATTTCACAAGTCCTGAAACAAAACTGAATTTGAAAAAAGTGCAAAGGTTTGTATTTTTACGAGGACAGGTTAAGGGGAAACTCAGTCTCACAACTCTTGAAGAATAGAGAAAGAGCAGATGGGATATAATCACTACATACAAGATACAGGGACAAGATGGAAAAGTACAGTGTCTTTAAACTGAACGTTGGACGAGAGGACATTGAAGGGAAGCTGGGAATTCAAGTGAGTCGAAGAAATATATGGAAATACTCATACTGAGTATGGGTTACTCATTATCTTCATAATGCTTCATACTCATACTGAGTGTCCAGCAAACTGAATGGGTGATATTCTCTCATTCTTATCTTCTCTCTCTCTCACAATTTAAGAATGAGCGACATATATAATTTTGCAGCAGGTCAACAATATATAGAATAAAAATATTGAGTACAATTGACTCAAATAGTACTATTGAAAAATATTGAGTACTCGTAATATCGAGTATTGAGTAATTTCGAGCATTGAGTAATTTCAATCACTACTGAAGTCAGATCTATGTTATCTGAACTATGTCTGAAGTGATTATAACCGTCCCCTGTTACCTAGCAGTAAAATAGGTACCTGGGTGTTAGTCAGCTGTCACGGGCTGCTTCCTGGGGGTGGAGGCCTGGTCGAGGACCGGGCCGCGGAGACACTAAAGCCCCGAAATCATCTCAAGATAACCTCAAGATGATCGTCCAGTAATGTTCTTGAATCTTGTAATCTAAACGTTACTTTATGGAAACAGTGTTAGGGTTGATGTCGATAAATGTGCACCTGTTTAATTCAGCCATTAAGTTTCATCACCTGTTTAATTCAGCCATTAAGTTTCATCACCTGTTTAATTCAGCCATTAAGTTTCATCACCTGTTTAATTCAGCCATTAAGTTTCATCACCTGTTTAATTCAGCCATTAAGTTTCATCACCTGTTTAATTCAGCCATTAAGTTTCATCACCTGTTTAATTCAGCCATTAAGTTTCATCACCTGTTTAATTCAGCCATTAAGTTTCATCACCTGTTTAATTCAGCCATTAAGTTTCATCACCTGTTTAATTCAGCCATTAAGTTTCATCACCTGTTTAATTCAGAAATTGAATTCATCACCTGTGTAATAATTTGTATAAGTTGATATGAACATACATTCTGATTCTGCACTTGACACGTGAGATGGTTTTTAAATCTGATTAATGTAGCTTCTAAATCTAAATTGATTTTAGATTTTCATGACCTTGAGTATACAGCATATGATAATATATTTTATAATATATATTATAAGTTATTATGTGTCTAAATTTTGAATTTCACAATAATAAAGATTAGAGGAATTATAAAAAATAAAGTGATAATAATAATTATAATTCCAAATAAATTGCAAATACAAATTAAATAAAAATTGAGCAAAATGAAATAAAATTTCATTAAATATCTCGAGAAATAATATTACTGAAGTTCTTATATTTTATGCATATTAATTGAAATATCAGACGGGCATTGTATATATGTATTACGTCAATTATTCAATAAATAAATTATTACAAAACTGGTTTATTTTAATAGTCAACCTGCCTACATGCTATCATAATTAATATATATTAATTCAATGTTCATACTCAACCCCACTAAGAAAAAAATTATGCAAGAATTCTGCCCCCATTAGAAATTTTTACTTGAAAATGCAGACATTGATTACATGTAAGTCTACACAATTACCATTAGCAATCAATTACAATAATTACAGAGAGATATAAAAGATATCACATGTTGCAAAAGTCATTGTTCAAATAATTGTGGTGTATTTAATTTGGTTTAATTTGTCGTATAGCTTAAGGGTTTGGAGTGGTATATAAATTGGTCTTCAGTTTGCATTTTAAATTGGTTATCTTGAGGTTATCTTGAGATGATTTCGGGGCTTTAGTGTCCCCTCGACCAGGCCTCCACCCCCAGGAAGCAGCCCGTGACAGCTGACTAACACCCAGGTACCTATTTTACTGCTAGGTAACAGGGGCATAGGGTGAAAGAAACTCTGCCCATTGTTTCTCGCCGGCGCCTGGGATCGAACCCAGGACCACAGGATCACAAGTCCAGCGTGCTGTCCGCTCGGCCGACCGGCTCCCATGGTTCCTGGATTCGAAATTTAAATTGGAAATGAATCAGGATTAGAAGTTTTAATTGGTATTGAACCTGGATTCGAAATTATATTGGAATCGAAACACGATTCAAAATTTAAATTGGAAATGAAATTGAATTCGAAATATCCATTGGTTATTATATTATTATAACAGACATAACTTGAGATGAAACTTAAGTTACATTTAATACCAGCCATTAAGTTAGACTTGGAATTTTAAATGTAACTGGCATAGGAATATATATATATATATATATATATATATATATATATATATATATATATATATATATATATATATGTCGTACCTAGTAGCCAGAACGCACTTCTCAGCCTACTATGCAAGGCCCGATTGGCCTAATAAGCCAAGTTTTCATGAATTTATTGTTTTTCGACTACCTAACCTACCTAACCTAACCTAACCTAACTTTTTCGGCTACCTAACCTAACCTAACCAATAAAGATAGGTTAGGTTAGGTTAGGTAGGGTTTGTTAGGTTCGATCATATATCTACGTTAATTTTAACTCCAATAAAAAAAAATTACCTCATACATAATGAAATGGGTAGCTTTATCATTTCATAAGAAAAAAATTAGAGAAAATATATTAATTCAGAAAAACTTGGCTTATTAGGCAAATCGGGTCTTGTGTAGTAGGCTGAGAAGTGCGTTCTGGCTACTAGGTACGACATATATATATATATATATATATATATATATATATATATATATATATATATATATATATATATATGAGGCTTTTGAACTTAAAAGTGTAATTATATTATAAAATATCCATTCATTATTTTATATCAACCGAATATGGAATAATTAGATAATTGCAAATATATAAGTAGGAGTAAATATATATATTTAATTGGGCACGTTTCCTATCACCTAATGCCTCTGTTCACCTATCAGGAAATAGTCTTGTTTTGCCACCCAAACACATTCATATATATGTCTAACCTGCGCTTGAAACAATTCAGTGATACCTCATCTGCCACATTACCCGGTAATTTCTTCCATTAAACGGATGGACACACACACACACACATACACACACACACACACACACACACACACACACACACACACACACACACACACACACACACACACACTAGACACTAGAGAAAAGAAGGGAGAGAGGAGATATGATAGGGACATATAAAATACTCAGGGGAATTGACAAAGTGGAAATAGATGAAATGTTCACACGTAATAATAACAGAACGAGGGGACATGGGTGGAAACTGGAAACTCAGATGAGTCACAGAGATGTTAGGAAGTTTTCTTTTAGCGTGAGAGTAGTGGAAAAATGGAATGCACTTGGGGAACAGGTTGTGGAAGCAAATACTATTCATACTTTTAAAACTAGGTATGATAGGGAAATGGGACAGGAGTCATTGCTGAAAACAACCGATAGCTAGAAAGGCGGGATCCAAGAGTCAATGCTCGATCCTGCAAGCACAAATAGGTGAGTACACACACACACACACACACACACACACACACACACACACACACACACACACACACACACACACACACACACACACACACACACACACACAGACGGGACACCACGAGCGTAGCTCTCATCCTGTAACTACGCTTAGGTAAATACACACACACACACACACACACACACACACACACACACACACACACACACACACACACACACACACACACACACACACACACACACACGTCCGACTGGCTAGGTAAACATCTCGTCCTATTGAATAGCACATCGAATTTTGACGTACAAGTCCTTTAAGACCAAAAAATCCTGATGGACTTAAACTCACAGCGGCTCGCTGTGATCTTCCGTTTTCTATTCGTAGACCCTCGGGTAGATTAGGTAAGTGAACACATCAACTTACGTTAGAAACGCGGCTATGTAAAGCTAGTCCAACAATCTCACAAGTCAATTCTAATTCCCTGTCCTCTTCTCAGCTTCCCTGGCAGACCCACCACGACCAGAGCTCACTCACTTTGGCCAAACATGCCAAACACCGCATTGCTTGGCATTTGGTCCGCCAAGTTGATGAGATGACAATGTTGGCAGGGCGGGCGGGGATTGGGGCAGGTCAGCGCCACCGAGGGCGCCTGGCCAGCCTGCGAGGAACTTTACTCTCACTATGGTAAGGTTCTTCTTCGTGGTGCAGGGAACATGGTATGGGACGTGGCCCCCTTCGCCATTAAAAAATGCATCTGGTCTTCCATCAGGAAGAAAATGGAACTCTTTTATCTAACATATCAGGAAGAAAATGGAGCTGTTTTGCCTGATATATAACGTAGAAAATGGAATTGTTTTGCCAGATATAAACGTAGAAAATGGAACTGTTTTGCCTAACATAAACGTAGAAAATGGAATTCTTTTGCCTAACATAAATATAGAAAATGGAACTGTTTTGCCTAACATAAACATAGAAAATGGAATTCTTTTGCCTAACATAAACATAGAAAATGGAACTGTTTTGCCTAACATAAACATAGAAAATGGAACTGTTTTGCCTGACATAAACATAGAAAATGGGCCGCTTTTGCCTAACATATACATAGAAAATGGACCTATTTTGCCAGCCTGGTAAAGTATAAACCGAAAATCTCATCAGATCAAGGCTGATGCATAGAAAACGAGAGCAGGGTTGAACAGGTTCACAGCTCTTGGACCCCGCCTTTCTAAGCCTTGATTGTTTAATATACTGACTCCCGATCTGTTTTTATATATGTTATCTTCTACATATTTGTCTCTCACACACACCCAGGAAGCAGCCCGTGGCAGCTGTCTAACTCCCAGGTTCCTATTTACTGTTGGGTAAACAGAGGCATCAGGGGCAGGGGGGGACAGAAAATGCCTATTTGTTTCTGTCTCGACCGGGAATTGAACCCGGGCCCTTAGGACCACGACTCCAGAGCGCTGTCTGCTCGGCTGCAAAGACCTGTATGTGCTGACATAGGTTGAGTTTCGGCTCCTTGGCCCCCACTTCTCGCCTGTCAATCAACTGGTGTACATTTTCCTGAGCCTAATTACTCCTGCACAGGATAACCAGGATAACTGTCTTATCCTGAGGCCATTATGGCTATCTTCGAGCAAGGATAAACTGTACTGGGAATTACCTTAGACTCTTAATAACACTAGGATAACTGCCATAGCTAGAACGGCTAGTTCCTAACTACGTCTATCACCCTAGAACTGAATTCCTAGATTAGAACAGGATGGGTAAGGATAATTCTTGTAGTGTAGGATAACTCGCCTACACTAAACCCTACCTCATCTTTCTTTTCATTTTGCAGGCCACACTGTCTCTACCTTGGGTTTACCTGTCTTCCCCTCTCTACTAGGACAACCCTCCCTCCCCTCTCTACAAGGACAACCCCTCTCCCTCCCCTCTCTACAAGGACAACTCCTCCCCTCTCTACAAGGACAACCCCCCTCCCCTCTCTACAAGGACAACCCTTCCCTCCCCTCTCTACAAGGACAACCCCTCTCCCTCCCCTCTCTACAAGGACAACCCCTCTCCCTCCCCTCTCTACAAGGACAACCCCTCCCCTCTCTACAAGGACAACCCCTCCCCTCTCTACAAGGACAACCCTCCCTCCCCTCTCTACAAGGGCAACCCCTCCCCTCTCTACAAGGACAACCCCTCCACTCTCTACAGGGACAACCCTCCCTCCCCTCTCTACAAGGACAACCCCTCCCCTCTCTACAAGGACAACCCCTCCCCTCTCTACAAGGACAACCCTCCCTCCCCTCTCTACAAGGACAACCCCTCCCCTCTACAAGGACAACCCCTCCCCTCTCTACAAGGACAACCCCTCCCCTCTCTACAAGGACAACCCTCCCTCCCCTCTCTACAAGGACAACCCCTCCCCTCTCTACAAGAACAACCCCTCCCCTCTCTACAAGGACAACCCTCCCTCCCCTCTCTACAAGGACAACCCCTCCCCTCTCTACAAGGACAACCCCTCCCCTCTCTACAAGGACAACCCCTCCCCTCTCTACAAGGACAACCCCTCCCCTCTCTACAAGGACAACCCCTCCCCTCTCTACAAGGACAACCCCCCCTCCCCTCTCTACAAGGACAACCCCTCCCCTCTCTACAAGGACAACCCCTCCCCTCTCTACAAGGACAACCCTCCCTCCCCTCTCTACAAGGACAACCCCTCCCCTCTCTACAAGGACAACCCCTCCCCTCTCTACAAGGACAACCCTCCCTCCCCTCTCTACAAGGACAACCCCTCCCCTCTCTACAAGGACAACCCCTCCCCTCTCTACAAGGACAACCCCTCCCCTCTCTACAAGGACAACCCTCCCTCCCCTCTCTACAAGGACAACCCCTCCCCTCTCTAAAAGGACAACCCCTCCCCTCTCTACAAGGACAACCCCTCCCCTCTCTACAAGGACAACCCCTCCCCTCTCTACAAGGACAACCCCTCCCCTCTCTACAAGGACAACCCCTCCCCTCTCTACAAGGACAACCCCTCCCCTCTCTACAAGGACAACCCCTCCCCTCTCTACAAGGACAACCCTCCCTCCCCTCTCTACAAGGACAACCCCTCCCCTCTCTAAAAGGACAACCCCTCCCCTCTCTACAAGGACAACCCTCCCTCCCCTCTCTACAAGGACAACCCCTCCCCTCTCTACAAGGACAACCCCTCCCCTCTCTACAAGGACAACCCCTCCCCTCTCTACAAGGACAACCCTCCCTCCCCTCTCTACAAGGACAACCCCTCCCCTCTCTACAAGGACAACCCCTCCCCTCTCTACAAGGACAACCCCTCCCCTCTCGCTTGACAATGTTGACATTACAATGAAACAAATGGTTGGCTGTGACTCCCAGCTCTGTGCTTACCCTCTGACCTTCCCCTCTCCCTCCCTCCCTCTCTCTCTCTCCCTCCCTCCCTCCCTCCCTCCCTCCCTCCCTCTCTCTCTCTCTCTCTCTCTCTCTCTCTCTCTCTCTCTCTCTCTCTCTCTCTCTCTCTCTCTCTCTCTCTCTCTCTCTCTCTCTCTCTCTCTCTCTCTCTCTCCCCCTCCCTCCCTCTCTCTCTCTCTCTCTCCCTCCCTCTCTCTCTCTCTCTCTCCCTCTCTCTCTCTCTCTCTCTCTCTCCCTCCCTCCCTCTCTCTCTCTCTCCCTCCCTCTCTCTCTCTCTCTCTCTCACTCATCCTGAGTGAGAGAGATATGCAGCACCCGGGGAAAGCCTTGTCGGGCTTCCATGTGCTCTGGCACATAGTATCTTCTCCTACATATGTAATTATTTATTTTATTTAAACTTTGTTACAAAAAAAGGAGCTACATATAGGGTACAAAGATGATTATCATAAATTGTCGAGTTCCTCCAGCTCCTCAGATGGCGGGCAGGAACTCTGAATGCAGTGAGCATTCCCCTCTGTATCGCCACACTGAGGCGCTGGAAAAGGAAGCTGGCAGCTCTTGGGTCTCTTGTTGTTTCAGTTAGCCTAGAACCCAATTCCTTCAGAAAACTGGTAATCTCAAATCCCCGTGATAAGAGCTTTAAATTGATATATAATATAGAAATCATCAGTTACATATATATCTTCTTCTTGAGGTTATCTTGAGATGATTTCGGGGCTTTAGTGTCCCCGCGGCCCGGTCCTCGACCAGGCCTCCACCCCCAGGAAGCAGCCCGTGACAGCTGACTAACATCCAGGTGCCTATTTTACTGCTAGGTAACAGGGGCATAGGGTGAAAGAAACTCTGCCCATCGTTTCTCGCCGGCGCCCGGGATCGAACCCGGGACCACAGGATCACAAGTCCAGCGTGCTGTCCGCTCGGCCGACCGGCTCCCTATATATAAGGAGAGAAGATACAATATATTAATTATATTAACCCTTCTGTAAAGCTACGTCGTAATAAAATGAACAAATCCATAAGGGCCGTGACGAGGATTCGAACCTGCGTAATTAGTATATTAATCTGTGCTCTCGAAGGTGAATATATAAACGACTGTTGCTACGCCTCTGATATATAATCAGTTCCCCCGGTGGCTGACGACGATATAGACTTGCTGTTGCTAGTCCAGTGAATTATCCACTTTTATATATCTTGGTACTCCATTATCCCTCCCCTCCCCCCCCCCCCTCCCCCTCCCATCCTTCAAGATGTTGGTACATTGCCCGACTTTTGTGATGAAGAGGAGAAGGTGGCCAAGAATATACGAGGTTCCTTTTTTTATATTGTGTTGTGGTGTCGGGAAATAGTTGAATCAGCAGATGTTACATGGTTTTAGAAATGGGAATGTTGTCGTTTCTGTATGTTTAAAAAGGGGGGGGATAGAAGGCCCACTGAATTATTGACCACTATATATATATAAAAGTATCCTAACTTGGCAGTAAGAGTCGTGTTTAGGGGTGTGGTAGGACACCTAGAACATAGCACAGATGTGTGCTATGAAGAAATTCACAAGGGCCGTGATGAGGATTCGAACCTGCGTCCGGGAGCATTCCAAACGCTAGCTTAATCGACTGAGCTACAACATGGTGTGATGTGTGCTATGTTCTTTTCTTGCTAGAAATCAAGCAAGATAAGGTCTAAGCGACCTGACTCTTCACTGGTTGTCAGAAAGCATTCGACATTGGCCGGTAGAGTGCCCTTCAGTCTTGTACTTAACTAGTTGTGCTTGCGGGGGTTGAGCTCTGGCTCTTTGGTCCCGCCTCTCAACTGTCAATCAACAGGTGTACAGGTTCCTGAGCCTACTGGGCTCTTATCATACCTACACTTGAAACTGTGTATGGAGTCAGCCTCCACCACATCACTGACTAATGCATTCCACCTGTTAACTACTCTGACACTAACTCTACCACTCATACACTCTTGTGTATTCACACTTGCTCACCTACAGCCCGACCTGACGCCTCAAGTCTCTTGTCGTAGAGTGAGATGTGAGTTAACCTGTGACCCCGGACGGTCGGTAGTCACCTGTGGGACTTCTGTATTCACCTTTGCTCACCTTTCCCAGCACCTGCGGCCATCTGTATTCCCTCTGCTGTCTTGCTCTCACCTGTGGTAACTGGAACTTATTGCCGGCGACTCATCTTCTAACACAGGCTAATAAAAACCCACCCATGACTCGAGGGTAATCTACCCCCTCCCTCCCCCCCCTCTAACTAGGATTACACTAAATAAACACCCTACCCCCCCCCCCCCCTTCTCCCTATCCCCTCTTCCCCCTCCCCCCCTCTTCTTCCCTCACCGCCCTCTACACCAATCACAAGGCCCGTCACGTCCTCAGCCTGGCAATTAGTGGACCATATACATGCGCGATCACCACGCCACTGACGGCAGGGACCAGAAGCTCTCTCGGTAAATAACTGAACTTTAATAACAACTATCTACATCTTTCTACTACTGTTTTCTACTTATATAATTTTTCTACTATATAGCTACTATTACGTATATATTGCACTGATATATTTATCATGATTTTTATTGAGAGCCATGTCTGACAAGCCGCCGGCTTTCCTGTCCCCGTCGAGGCCGCCGGAGGTGATGCCGATCGGGTAAATTCAGGTAAAAAAAAATTCTCAAGGGGTTCCCGCTCAAAATGTTGAAAATAGCTCTTCAAACTTCAAATCAGGTTAAGGGGTGAATTATATTATGTTAGGGTGAATTAGGTTATGTTAAGTTTGGTTAAGTTAGGTTGAGATAGGTTAGGTTAGGTTAGGTTAGGTTAGGTTAGGTTAGGTTGAGATAGGTTAGGTTAGGTTAGGTTAGGTTAGGTTAGGTTAGGTTAGGTTAGGTTAGGTTAGGTTGAGATAGGTTAGGTTAGGTTAGGTTAGGTTAGGTTAGGTTAGGTTAGGTTAGGTTAGGTTAGGTTGAGATAGGTTAGGTTAGGTTAGGTTAGGTTAGGTTAGGTTAGGTTAGGTTAGGTTAGGTTAGGTTGAGATAGGTTAGGTTAGGTTAGGTTAGGTTAGGTTAGGTTAGGTTAGGTTAGGTTAGGTTGAGATAGGTTAGGTTAGGTTAGGTTAGGTTAGGTTAGGTTAGGTTAGGTTAGGTTAGGTTAGGTTAGGTTAGGTTAGGTTAGACAGTTCTGTCTATAACAATACCCCATTAGGTAGCGTCTGTGATTTGAAGTTTAAATTTTAAAAGTTTAAACTTGCTAATTTGCTAGATATGCAGAAAAATATCTTGTCTTATTTGAAAGAAGATAGATTAGCAGGTATGGAAGATGATATGTGACCAGGTATGAAAAAAAGATATATCATCAGGGGTAATTTAGAAAAAGTAACTATAAAAATGAGTTACTTAGTAGTTAGTAACAGTTGATTGACAGTTGAAAGGCGGGCCGAAAGAGCTCAGCCCCCCGCAAGCACAACTAGGTGAATATAACTAGGAGAATACACACACACACACACACACACACACACACACACACACACACACACACACACACACACACACACACACACACACACACACACACACACAGACACACCCATTTGGTTAACAAATGGAATGCATTAGGAAGTGATGTGGTGGAGGCTGACTCCATACACAGTTTCAAGTGTAGATATGATAGAGCCCAGTAGGCTCAGGAACCTGTACACCAGTTGATTGACGGTTGAGAGGCGGGACCAAAGAGCCAGAGCTCAACCCCCGCAAGCACAACTAGGTGAGTACAACTAGGTGAGTACACACACACACACACACACACACACACACACACACACACACACACACACACACACACACACCACAGTATCAGTATTAGGGGCCAATTCCTTGCAGTCTTTGGTATAATAACAAGAGTCAGACTAGTAAGAGAAAGAGGTCCCATTGACCTTCTTACTAACATCAATGTAAACAATGTCTTTACAAAACTAACTTTACAAAACTAGTTATTTCACGTTCAGCCTCTTAGTATATCCCGCCAAACACACACTGAAACTACGACGTTGGTACAACGTTCGAACAAGTTTTAACACCTCCTAACCAGTTATAACAACCAATATAGCAAGTTGTAACAACGTTCTAATACGTCATAAACACGTTAAGCCAAGATGTAACAACTTTATTACAAGTTGTAACAAGCGGAAAATAGAGACAGTTACGGTTTGTGTTTCCTCTTAGTATTCTGTATACTGTATACTGTATATTGTATACTGTACTCTACTTATCCAACCCGTTCTCGCAAATTTAATAAGTCAATATTGACTTATTAAATATGTGCATAGGTGACATACTTAACATAATAGATACCCATAAAAAGATTCATAGAAAGCACCGACCTTACCTAACCTACTTAGTATGTTAAGATAAGCATCTTATTGCTTCGTAATTACAATTATTACCTAACCTATAATAGGTATAGGTTAAGTAATAATTGTAATTACGAAGCAATAAGATCCTTATCTTAAGATACTAACAAGGTTAGGTAAGGTCGGTGTTTTCTATGAATCTTTTTAAGGGTATCTATTATGTTTAGTATATCACCTATGCACGTAGTTAATAAGTCAATATTGACTTTACGAATTTGCGAGAACGGGTTGACTTATCCCACCCCCTCACCTTATCAGAATTGCACTTTTTACTCACAAGTTCCTAAACAACCTAATGTATCACCAACTACACATCATCTTGAGGTTATCTTGAGATAACCTGATATATATCTTGAGATATATATCTCAAGAGATATATCTTGAGATAATCATGAGACAAAATGCATTACCTGAGATTGAGATTGAACTTGACATTTCAACTTGTATCTTGAGAACAGTCTCAACGTGTCTTATCTACTTCAAGGATGTCATATAAAGATCCTGACACTCCCAGTCAACTGTTCCACACAGTCTGAACTTCAGGAGGTGGTATATAGGAAGCAAACTGTCTCTAAACCCTCGATATACGCCAACACTTTTGTGTTTCAGAGTCAAACCACACTTTAAACCCCCTATATAAATCACAATTTTAAACGTAATGGATACATAAGGATATGTGGCAAGGTCAAGAGACATATGTGAACTTAGCAAGATTCTTCTAAGATCTAAGGATTCTCTAAGATCTAAGGATTCTCTAAGATCTAAGGATTCTCTAAGATCTAAGGATTCTTCTAAGGAGTACCAGTATACTTCTGTACCATAATCTTGCAAACTTACGAACAACCATAGTCTGTGATATATTATTTGTTCATTGTTATTGGTAATTTCAACCAAGAGGGAGACTCATTTTCACTCACCAGTACTCAGAGCTAGAAGGATACTGTGACTCACGATCACTCACTGTATGTGGGTCCATCTGCCTGCCAGACATAAATCATTAGGTTTTTGACAATCGACTTGAGAATGGTCCAAGACGGACCGAAACGTCGTCGTCGTCGTCCCTTCACTTACTAGTGTGTGGTCTGGTCAACTGATTAGGCTTTTAACTCCAGCGACGGAGCAAGCTTCCATATTAATTCCTTATCAGGAAGGATGTCATCTGAGAGACTCTTCACGGGTTATATATTGTCTTATAAGAGGGAGAGATAACGACAGGACCACCCATTCCTCCATTATTTTCTCCCCCCCCATCCCATTGACGCCCCATTCTTGGGCCCCATCACCACCACAATCACCACTATCACCTATATACATGGTTTGGTTGTTGTTGTTCAAGATTCGCTACCTAGAACAAAAGGTTCCAAGTAGCACGGGCTATGGTGAGCCCGTAGTGGAGTTGCACGGTTTGGTACTGCAACTTACAACACCACCTCTCTCCTAAAACTTTTTATGATCATATTTTTCTTAATCCATATACAGAAAAATTCATAATTCTGGATTTTTTTCAGCTCCTGGCTGTCTCTCCTACCTGTTGACAGTACACAAACTGGGATTACTGCCTAGTATTCGAACCTGCGTCCGGGAGCATCCCAGACGCTGTTCTTAATCGACTGAGCTACGATAGGCTGCGTCTGGGATGCTCCCGGACGCAGGTTCGAATCCTCGTCACGGCCCTTGGGGAATTGTTCATTTCCTCCTCACGTCTCTCCTCTACATCACTTGTAATTTGATGTTGTCAAAGCACTTAGGTCACCATATGTGTAAACGATAAGTCATTATCATGAGAGTGACAATTTTTGACACATAACTCACACATCTGAAAATATTGAAAGTGACGACGTTTCGGTTAGTTTTGGGCCATTATCACGTCGTTGACCAGACCACACACTAGAAGGTGAAGGGACGATGACGTTTCGGTCCGTCCTGGACTATTCTCAAGTCGATTGTGAGAATGGTCCAGGACGGACCGAAACGTCGTCGTCGTCCCTTCACCTTCTAGTGTGTGGTCTGGTCAACATACTTCAGCCACGTTATTGTGACTCATCGCCTGCATATGGATATCACGTCGTGTTCACCTTAGGATGTTGAGTGTTCGATAACTCACTGTGTGTGTGTGTGTGTGTGTGTGTGTACTCACCTAGTTGTACTCACCTAGTTGTGTTTGCGGGGGTTGAGCTCTGGCTCTTTGGTCCCGCCTCTCAACCGTCAATCAACTGGTGTACAGATTCCTGAGCCTATTGGGCTCCGATCCGGTTTGTGTGTGTGTTGCAGTAACTTTTCTCATATATATATATATATATATATATATATATATATATATATATATATATATATATATATATATATATATATATATATATATATATATATATATATATATATATATATATATATATATATGAGAAAAGCTTTGGAGTACGGTTATGGGATTGATTTTTGATTGTTGCCTCCAGAGGGGGCTAGTTTATTGTGCACCCCATACCCATCCTGTGAGCGGTAGCGCAAAAAGCTTTACAGAGGGCACAAAAGGTCTTTATCAGATCTCATCTTAGATTATTACATAAACAATTTCATCTATCCTTCACACCTTATAGTTACAATGTCAGCTAGGGAGCCGGTCGGCCGAGCGGACAGCACGCTGGACTTGTGATCCTGTGGTCCTGGGTTCGATCCCAGGCGCCGGCGAGAAACAATGGGCAGAGTTTCTTTCACCCTATGCCCCCTGATACCTAGCAGTAAAATAGGTACCTGGGTGTTAGTCAGCTGTCACGGGTTGCTTCCTGGGGGTGAAGGCCTGGTCGAGGACCGGGCAGCGGGGACACTAAAAAGCCCCGAAATCATCTCAAGATAACCTCAAGATAGGAAGATAGTTACAGAGAAAGTGCTATTTCAAGGGCTATATATTTACAGTAAGTCATTAAACATTAATGGTAGGTCTTATCGCTAATACATAATAGTTTGACCAATGGAGATAGTCATAGGGGAGCTTCTGTTTATTATTAGTCCTCACAATACACTACTTGTTTCTTCATCTCATATGTCGTTCATCTACTGGAAGCGAAATATGGATACAGTACAAGGATTTCAGGTATTTTATCCTTGGTAATAAGATAGGTTGCCATATCATACAGAGTGAGCTTAGATTTATCTCTAAATGGCTCAATTTGACTACAATCCAAGATATAGTGTTCGAGTGTGTGTCCCTGTCTATGTCCACACACTTTACACTTTACTTCATCTAGATCCCTATACAAGCCGAACTGCCAGAGATACTTGTAGCCAAGTCTTATACGAGCTGTGACAACATCTGTTAGTCTACTGACTTTGTTACTTGCCCCATACACATGTTTTACTTCACACATTTCATTGTGATGAACAATGGACCTGCTAGTTCCAGTTTGCACTGTTCTACTTTCCTCAAATCCATCCAGGAAGGGAAGAGAATTATCAGGGGGGAAAGCGCCAAGCCATTACGACTATATAGCACTTGGAAGGGGTCAGGATAAGAATTTGGGATGGGACGGTGAGGGAAAGGAATGGTGCCCAACCACTTGTGGACGGTCTCGGGGGATTGAACGCTGACCTGCATGAAACGAGACGTTCGCTCTACTGTCCAGTACAAGTTCTCGTCTTGAAGGAACATTGTAGTGGAGATGATGATGAAAGCGATTGTGATAACAATCAATTTGAAACCAGTGACGCCTGTAGTGATAACGAAGGATTGGAACTAGACGTGGATGACATCCCATCCCAGGATGAACCCACATCCTGGGTCCTTCGAAGACGCTAGCGTGCGTCTTGGGAGACATCCCAGGATCCGGGTTCGATACCACCGCACTCCTCAAAATATATTTTCCTCCTTGAAAAATGTTCTCATAACCTTGTTTCCGTCTTTTGCTCCTTAGCAAATCCACTTCGACATCCGCTGGGTGACTATTGTGTTGTGTGATACATCCTGGGATGTTGACCAGACCACACACTAGAAATTGAAGGGACGACGACGTTTCGGTCCGTCCTGGACCATTCTCAAGTCGATCGACTTGAGAATGGTCCAGGACGGACCGAAACGTCGTCGTCGTCCCTTCACCTTCTAGTGTGTGGTCTGGTCAACATACTTCAGCCCCGTTATTGTGACTCATCGCCTACATCCTGGGTTGTTTAGGTTGTCACTAAACCTACACCTGAGGTTGTTAGTGAGGTTGTTATTACTAGCATTTGTGAATGCACATTAATGACACTATGTAAAAGACACATCTAACACTTTATGTAGGGTATACGTAAATCTGTGTATCTATGTATTTACGTATGTAGGTTAGCTTAGCATTTTAAAAGCACCGAATCACCTTCTGTGGTTGAGTGTTCAATAAACCCTTGAACTATATGTTTAACACTTCTCTAACCCTGTCCATGGAGGACAGAAGAAAATGTATATATTCTGGTTAGCATTGTAAATGTCTGGCCACGTCTGTGGTAGAAAATAATAAAAAAAAAAAAAAAAAAATTACTAGCATGAAAGTCATTCCAGTTTCACATCTTCCAGTGTCATATGTAAACTGTACACATAATTTCATGTAGATTTTGTGGCTAAAATCCGGGGAATGAAAGATGCAGAGAGGTGACAGCTATTCTTCCCTCCTCAAGCAAGAAAAATACAACTGGTTATCTTGAGGTTATCTTGAGATGATTTCGGGGCTTTTAGTGTCCCCGCGGCCCGGTCCTCGACCAGGCCTCCACCCCGAGGAAGCAGCCCGTGACAGCCGACTAACACCCAGGTACCTATTTTACTGCTAGGTAACAGGGGCATAGGGTGAAAGACACTCTGCCCATTGTTTCTCGCCGGCGCCTGGGATCGAACCCAGGACATGAGGACAAGGACACTGGAGCATGGTTTTAGGGCACAAATGCTTCAGGTGAAGCATTTGTGTTTCCACAGAGTCTGCTGAAAGTCTCCATCATGGCCGACTTCGCAGCCAATCAAGGGTTCGATTCTCCTCTTCGCTCTCGTCTACTCGACGCGGAGGTGGTCTCGTTACGGGGAAATCAGCGAGGCTTCGTTCCAATCAGTTGGATTGGTCTGTATGGCACCGGATTCGCTTCGTATAGGTGCTGTTCTGATCTCCAGATGATCCAAGAGGTTGTCGATCGTTCCTCACCTTTGTCTTATCTCAGCTCCTTGTCCTGTTATTCTAGTTCCTTGTCCTCGTATCCCAGTTACTTGTCCTCGTATCCCAGCTCCTTGTCCTCATATCCCAGCTCCTTGTCCTCATATCCCAGCACCTTGTCTTAATACTCCAGCTCCTTGTCCTCATATCCCAGCTCCTTGTCCTCATATCCCAGCTCCTTGTCCTCATATCCCAGCTCCTTGTCCTCATATCCCAGCTTCTTGTCCTCATATCCAGCTCATTATCCTCATAATCCCTTGCAAGTGCCATAGAGTCATTAAATTGCCTTGTCGCGTCTTTTCAAGAGCTCGGCGCTTTGAGCCAAGCTTTTCTCAAGCAATTTCCACCAAATAACGAGATACAGGTCACCATATGGAACAATGATCTTAGCGCTGTGTTTCTGGTTGGTAACTACCTTTTAACCTTCTAAAATCGAAGGCCCTCACATACACGACTGCTGTGGAAGTACTGAAATAAACCCACGAGCAAGTTGGGGCCGATAAATCTAGCGGCGTGAGCGAAATATTAGCGACAGGCGTCTGATGCTGCATCTTGTCCCCGCGAGATCAAAGGTAGGAGAGTAAACTTGGCTTCTGAGAGCATCCTATGCTCCCTGACCTGCCTCAACTCTCTGGCTGGCAGCTCTTATGCTTTCACACGCACACACACACACACGCAGCGTTTGTCTGGGTGTGGGTGTGTGTGTGTGTGTGGGTGGGTGTGTGTGTGTAGTCACTTAGTTGTGCTTGCGGGGGTTGAACTCTGGCACTTTAGTCCCGCCTCTCAACTGTCAATCAACAGGTGTACAGGTTCCTGAGTCTACTGGGCTCTATCATATCTACACTTGAAACTGTGTATGGAGTCAGCCTCCACCACATCACTGTCTAATGCATTCCATTTGTCAACCACTCTGACACTAAAAAAGTTCTTTCTAATATCTCTGTGGCTCATTTGGGCACTCAGTTTCCACCTGTGTTCCCGATGCATGATACTAGTGGTGGCTCAAGGCTCTATAGCTGTCACTAGGGGTGGCTCTAGGCTCTATTTCGCTCTCTTGTTTACGTCAACAACTGTTACTATTTCACTGGTAACTCTCACACGTTTCTTGATGCTTTCCTCCGTCTTCACGTAACTATCCAACCTAACTAAATTGTCAGTATCCGTGATAGAACAGTGTAGAGGCAGCGTCGCCACGTGGAAGTATGTATTCTTTTCGTGTTCAACAACAGTCGGAAAGATCCAAAATGAGATTGAGAGGTGGCACCGTCTACGGCGAGGACTTGGCGGACAAGACATCTGGTAGTGAAGAGAATTGTTTCGGTGTATAATGTGTTTAGGATATCACCCACCGCTCCACCGATGATAGCAGCTACTGCACCATCGATGATAACAGCTACTGCTCCACCGATGATAACACCCACCGCACCACCGATGATAACACCCACCGCACCACCGATGATAGCACCCACAGCTCCAGGGTGAAAAGAGTAATCTTCTGCACAGTTAGTATGGTAGTGAAGCTTTTCATGGGAATGGTGATTATTGGGTCATCATTAGTAATAGTGTATGGCATTCTTCATGTGACTAATCAAGATTGGCAGAAATGGCACGAGATGATGTGTCATGTTGATTGTAGTGACAGGGAACTGACCGTCCAGCAGGTCATCAAGGATCAAAATGGTTTGTTCGGGAGCACACTGAGGTGGCTTAAGGGCTCTCACACGCCTGAGATTCCACCATGTGTTAAGAAGCTGTTCGGACGATGGGAAAACTCTATCTGTGATGCCCAGTCGGAGATGATGTGAGGGGGTGGGCGTGACCCACCTCAGGGGCTGGGCGTGACCCACCTCAGGGGTTGGGTGTGGCCCACCTCAGGGGCTGGGTGTGACCCACCTCAGGGGCTGGGCGTGGCTCACCTCAGGGGCTGGGTGTGACCCACCTCAGGGGCTGGGCGTGGCCCACCTCAGGGGTTGGGTGTGACCCACCTCAGGGGCTGGGTGTGGCCCACCTCAGGGGCTGGGTGTGGCCCACCTCTGGGGCTGGGCGTGGCCCACCTCAGGGGCTGGGTGTGGCCCACCTCAGGGGCTGGGCGTGGCCCACCTCAGGGGCTGGGTGTGGCCCACCTCAGGGGCTGGGCGTGGCCCACCTCAGGGGCTGGGCGTGGCCCACCTCAGGGGCTGGGCGTGGCCCACCTCAGGGGCTGGGCGTGTCCCACCTCAGGGGCTGGGTGTGGCCCACCTCAGGGGCTGGGCGTGGCCCACCTCAGGGGCTGGGCGTGGCCCACCTCAGGGGCTGGGCGTGGCCCACCTCAGGGGCTGGGCGTGGCCCACCTCAGAGGCTGGGCGTGGCCCACCTCAGGGGCTGGGCGTGGCCCACCTCAGGGGCTGGGCGTGGCCCACCTCAGGGGCTGGGTGTGGCCCACCTCAGGGGCTGGGCGTGGCCCACCTCAGGGGCTGGGCGTGGCCCACCTCAGGGGCTGGGCGTGGCCCACCTCAGGGGCTGGGCGTGGCCCACCTCAGGGGCTGGGCGTGGCCCACCTCAGGGGCTGGGCGTGGCCCACCTCAGGGGCTGGGCGTGGCCCACCTCAGGGGCTGGGCGTGGCCCACCTCAGGGGCTGGGCGTGACCCACCTCAGGGGCTGGGCGTGGCCCACCTCAGGGGCTGGGCGTGGCCTACATGAGTGTGTGTGTGTGTGCTAACCTAGTTGTGCTTGCAGGGATTGAGCTCTGGCTCTTTGGTCCCGCCTCTCAACCATCAATCAACTGGTGTACAGGTTCCTGAGCCTACTGGGCTCTATCATATCTACACTTGAAACTGTGTATGGAGTCAGCCTCCACCACATTACTTCCTAATGCATTCCATTTTCTAACTACTCTGACTCTGAAAAAATAATTCTAATGTCTCTGTGGCTCATTTGAGTACTCAGTTTCCACCTGTGTCCCCTTGTGTGTGTACCACCCGTGTTAAATAATCCAGCCTTGTCTACCCTGTCAATTCCCCTGAGAGTTTTGTATGTGGTGATCATGTCTCCCCGAGCTCTTCTGTATTCCAGCGACGTGAGGTGCAGTTCACGCAGCCTTTCCGCATAACTCATGCCTGTTAGTTCTGGGACTAACCTTGTGGTATTCCTTTGAACTTTTTCCAGCTTCGTCTTGTGCTTGACAAGGTACGGGCTCCATGCTGGGGCCGCATACTCCAGGAGTGGTCTTACATATGTGGTATGCAAGGTTCTGAATGATTGCTTACACAGGTTCCTGAAGGCAGTTCTGATGCTAGCCAGCCTTGCATTCGCCGCTGATGTTATTCTTTTGATGTTAGCTTCAGGAGACGAAGTGCTCTATAGTCATAATGGCTGTTTTCTTATAATTCCTATTCTTTCAGGAGACAGGTTTGGCGTGATATCAACTCGTAGATCTTTCTCTCTGTTCGCTTCATGAAGTACTTCATCTCCTATTCTGTATCCTGTGTCTGGCCTCCTATTTCCACTACCTATTTTCATTACTTTGCATTTACTCGGGTTGAACTTCAACAGCCATTTGTTGTACCATTACTTCAGTTTGTCTAGGTCATCTTGTAGCCTCATACTATCTTCCTCCGTCTTAATCCTCCTCATAATTGTTGCATCATCAGCAAACATTGAGAGGAACGAGTCTATTACCTCTGGGAGATCATTTACATGTATTAGGAACAGTATAGGTCCAAGGACTGACCCCTGTGGAACTCCACTGGTGACTTCTCGCCAATCTGAGACCTCACCCCTCACAGTAACTCGCTGTCTTCTGTTGCTTAGGTACTCCCTAATCCAATGGAGTACCTTCTCTATCACCCCTGCCTGCATCTCCAGTTTGTGCACTAGTCTCTTATGTGGTACTGTGTCAAAGGCTTTCTGGCACTCCAAAAAATATGCAGTCTGCCTGCCCCTCTCTTTCTTGCCTGATTTTGTTGCCTGGTCATATAATTCAATAAATCTTGTGAGGCATAATTTGCCATCCCTGAACCCATGCTGATATTGTGTTACAAAGTTCTTTCGCTACAAAAGTTCCACTAGACTTTTTCACACAATCTTCTCCATCATGTCCTCATGAAGGACTTCATCTCCTATTCTGTATCCTGTGTCTGGCCTCCTATTTCCACTACCTATTTTCATTACTTTGCATTTACTCGGGTTGAACTTCAACAGCCATTTGTTGTACCATTACTTCAGTTTGTCTAGGTCATCTTGTAGCTTGTGTTACAAAGTTCTTTGGTACAAAAGTTCCACTAGACTTTTTCACACAATCTTCTCCATCAGCTTGCATGGTATGCAGGTTAGCGACACTGGCCTGTAGTTCAGTGCCTCTTGTCTATCACCCTTCTTGTATATCGGGAATACATTGTGTACTCACCTAGTTGTGTTTGCGGGGGGTTGAGCTCTGCTCTTTAGGCCCGCCTCTTAACTGTTTCTAACTACTGTGTGTGTGTGTGTACTCACCCATTTGTACTCGCCTATTTGTGTCTGCAGGATCGAGCATTGACTCTTGGATCCCGCCTTTCGAGCCATCGATTGTTTACAGCAATGACTCCTGTCTTATTTCCCTATCATATCTAGTTTTAAAATTATGAATAGTATTTGCTTCCACAACCTGTTCCTTAAGTGCATTCCATTTTCCCACTACTCTCACGCTAAAAGAAAACTTCCTAACATCTCTGTGACTCATCTGATTTTCCAGCTTCCACCCATGTCCCCTCGTTCTGTTACTATTTTGTTTGACATTTCGTCTGTTTCCACTCTGTCAATCCCCCTGAGTATTTTATACGTTCCTATCATATCCCTTCCTCTCCCTTCCTTTTTTCTAGTCTCGTAAGGCGGGTCTAAGTGGTTGGGCACCATTCCTTCTCCCCCCCTCCCCCGTCCCATCCCAAATCCTTATTCTGACCCCCTCCAAGTGCTATATAGTCGTAATGGCTTGGCGCTTTTCCCTTGATAATTCCCTTCCCTTCCCTTCTTTCAGACGCTCCTCATACCCCCATCCCTCGTAACGCTGGGACGAGTCTCGTTGCAAACTTCTGAACCTTTTCCAGTTTCCTTATGTGTTTCTTCAGATGGGGACCCCATGATGAGGCGGCATACTCTAAGACTGGCCTCACGTAGGCAGTGTAAAGCGCCCTAAAAGCCTTCTTACTTAGGTTTCTGAATGATGTTATTTTTGCCAGTGTAGAGTACGCTGCTCTCGATATCCTATTTATATGTACCTCAGGAGTTAGAGTTTGGGGGCCCCTGATAGCTGAGTGGACAGCGCTCAGGACTCGTAATCCTAGAGTCCGGGTTCGATCCCCGGCGATGGCGGGAAAGAAATTGGCAAAGTTTCTTTCACCCTGATGCCCCCTGTTACCTAGCAGTAAATAGGTACCTGAGTTAGACAGCTGTTACGAGCTGCTTTCTGGGGTGTGTGTGTATGTGTTTGTGAAAAAAAAGTTGATTGATAGTTGGGAGGCGGGCCTAAAGAGCAGAGCTCAACCCCCGCAAGCACAACTAGGTGAATACAACTAGGTGAACACACACACAAGGGGCACACGCACAAGGGGACACAGGTGGAAACTGAGTCCCCAAATGAGCCACAGAGATATTAGAAAGAACTTTTTTAGTGTCAGAGTGGTTGACAAATGGAATGCATTAGGCAGTGATGTGGTGGAGGCTGACTCCATACACAGTTTCAAGTGTAGATATGATAGAGCCCAGTAGGCTCAGGAACCTGTACACCTGTTGATTGACGGTTGAGAGGCGGGATCAAAGAGCCAAAGCTCAACCCCCGCAAGCACAAATAGGTGAGTACACACACACACACACACACACACACACACACACACACACACACACACACACACACACACAAGAATGTAGTGAATATCACCACCTCGAGTCTGATCAGATCCACATCACACATCCCACGGAATATCTTCCTCCCATCAATTTCAATTACCTTAAACCGTCCACTCACATAAAACGGCGCATTTTATACGGAATCATTCCAATCGTTAAACTTTCCACGTATTAATAACAAACCACCATAATGTTTGCCGTTTTCTATGCATTGGCCCTCGATAGGTTAGGTGGGTTCTTGGGCTCAAACGTAGCGGGTTTAAGATTAGATTTTTTTAGAGAGTGTGAAGATGAGGAGACAGCACAGAGGTGGGTCCAGGAGCCGGAGAGTTCTGAATCCTGTCACCAGGCTGAGAGCTTTCCCTTCCCATGGGCCATGACAAGCTCTAGTTTCTACCTCTAGTTTAGCATTCTCTAGTTTCCCCTAGAAACTAGAAACCTAGAAACACCTAGAAACCTCTAGTTTCCCCTACAACACAACCCGCCAATTGATAAACAACCAGTTACTGCTGGATGAATAGGGGGCAAGCAGGATTGGTGCCCAGTTAATCGTCCCTGGCCAGGACTCGAACCCAGATCAAATCTTTACCTTTATGATAGGACACCTGAGCTCACTTAAGGTACCATTAAGGTGCCCTGTTAGTAAATATTCATAACACCACTGATACCACACACCAATACCAAACACAACCCGCACGTGTTGCAAACTCAAATCAGATTGATTTCCTAACCAACTTGTGTATCCCGTGTTAACTGCTCGACGGTCATAGCTGTAAAGGTGTCAGGTATTTTCACTCAAATGTGCTTCTTGGTTTCGCGTGTTGAGTTAAGGTGGATGAAAACGGAATTTGGGGGTGTTTTAGGGACGTGGTTCATATAGCGATGGTGTCCCCTCTGAGGTTGAGGGGTAACTGAGGGGTTGAGGCTTGTAATGTGTGTTATATATAAGTGTGGCTGCCAGCAGCCTGGACCGGATTATTCGATCCTCTGATATCCCATTAGCACATGATCACCCGATCACCCTCCATCACCCTTCTTGATTCTGTTCCAGCTCCCTCCCACCACTTTTCCAGCCTCTTCCTACTCTCTCTTCCAGTTCTCTCTCGCCTCCAGCCTCTTCCAGCCCTCTCCCCCATCTCACTAGCTGGGTAGGAGTGATGCAACCTTGATTTGTAGAGGAAGGGGGCGGGTGGAAAGGATGGGGTTGGGGAATGAAGGGGGAAGGGAGGAACTGAAGGGGAAAGGGGCGGGGAGTGTAGGGGGGAAAGGGGGAGAGAGAGAGGGAGGGGGGGGGGGAGTTGTGGGATTATCAACCCGCGAGGCACCAATTTAGTCATTCTTCTGTTGTATCACAGTTTCATTTGTTGGTCATAGAAACTTGCTGGTTCTTGTTTCTCCCTCTTCTGATTCCTTCTGTGGCTCAGTTCCTCTCTCCTGTGGCTCAGTTCCTCTCTCCTCCTGTGGCTCAGTTCCTCTCTCCTCTGCTCAGTCCTCTCTCCTGTGGCTCAGTTCCTCTCCTCCTGTGGCTCAGTTCCTCTCTCCTCCTGTGGCTCAGTTCCTCTCTCCTCCTGTGGCTCAGTTCCTCTCTCCTCCTGTGGCTCAGTTCCTCTCTCCTCCTGTGGCTCAGTTCCTCTCTCCTCCTTTGGCTCAGTTCCTCTCTCCTCCTGTGGCTCAGTTCCTCTCTCCTCCTGTGGCTCAGTTCCTCTCTCCTCCTGTGGCTCAGTTCCTCTCTCCTCCTGTGGCTCAGTTCCTCTCTCCTCCTGTGGCTCAGTTCCTCTCTCCTCCTGTGGCTCAGTTCCTCTCTCCTCCTGTGGCTCAGTTCCTCTCTCCTCCTGTGGCTCAGTTCCTCTCTCCTCCTGTGGCTCAGTTCCTCTCTCCTCCTGTGGCTCAGTTCCTCTCTCCT
>NC_091236.1:10603827-10633827 GCF_040958095.1 Procambarus clarkii
GAAGCCACGGCAAGATTGACACGGGAGAGGTTATTGCGGGATTGAACTGTGTCTCCAGTGATCCTATATGACGCCTCCTTGGCGCCAGGGTTCTTCCATTCTCTTCTGTCTCCTTCTTATCCCAATTCTCTTTCCTTACACCATTTCTCTTTTTCCTTATTGCTCCTCACCTCATTTTCATGAGAATTATTCATTCACTCTCAAAAATACATCGTATTATGATGCTAAAATCTTCATCATACAAAATACGTCGTACACTCAATCATTCATTGTATCATACTCATTCTCACAACTTTAGAGGGGAGAAGGAAGACAGGGGAACATGATCACTACATTCAAGATATCGAATATGAAAAGTGTAAAAAAAATATAGCATCATTTAAAGTAAGAAAAGTAGAACAAAATAACATAGATGGAAGCTGGAAACATTACAGAGTTTAGGAGAAATATAATGAAATACTCGACCCCTGTACGTAATAAATGTAGTACATTGTAAGAAGTTGTGAAATCTACAACTTAAAAACGAGATATAAGAACAGTTCTTGAATTTCAGTTATCTTGAGGTTATCTTGAGATGATTTCGGGGCTTTAGTGTCCCCGCGGCCCGGTCCTCGACCAGGCCTCCACCCCCAGGAAGCAGCCCGTGACAGCTGACTAACACCCAGGTACCTATTTAACTGCTCCAAGCTTTGTTAAGCTAAAACAACATACCCTTGAAGGGAAAGGTTAGTGTACACTGGGTATTAAGAGCTTAAACCTCACTTTCCTCTAGGCAATAATAGGTCAGCACTATTAGATAGCTACCACCCCACAAACAGCATAGAAAACGGCAAATGGAATATTTATGTCCTAGAAACAAAATAGGTAACTACATATAGGTGAGTGTATATATAGATATATAGACATATATGCATATAGGTGAGTATATATATAGATTATACAGAGATAAACACATTAAACATGTAGACGAATACAATGATACAATGTGCATCAAATACAATGACTCACAAAAAAAAACAGGTTCAGACAGAGACCTTTCTCATTAGAGGCTAAAATATAAAAAAAAAATACAATAAAATAATCACAAAATGCTCATATTGGAGCGCAGAGTATCGTATTCAGAGACCACAGACTGGGTAGACTGTACCGGGAATATTGAGCTGTAACAAGCGTGGCGGGAATGGCTGATTCAAGTCACGTGACAGGTTGCCAGGTTAGGCACGAGAGCGAGGTCAAAGGTCACTGTTATAACTCTTAAAGCCTTAGTAAGCCGTACTGGTGGGGTGGGTGGTGTGGGGGGGCTGGCTAGGGATGTTGGTAACACTGATATCATACGTGATACGGTAAGTATTGAATGTATAGTGTATACATTTACATACGATGCATACTCTGGGTGTATAGTGTAATGTATGTGTAGTGTATTGACCTGAATATCACAGAGTTCTTCAGAAAAGTAATACAGCTGGCAAAGTTATTCAGAATATACAATCTATACACAATCTTGACTATACAGGATCACTACATCCGGGATTTTCCGAAGAGGCGACGAAAGGGTAATTATCAGGAGAATACACTAAGCCGGTATGACTATATAGCACTTGGCTATATAGTCCAGTATGATATCATACTGGACTATATAGCACAGTATGATATCATACTGCGCCTCATCATATCATCATCTAGGCATTCTTTGAAGGGTAATACCCACCCATAGCTAGTATGAAGTATATATATATGTATATATATATATATATATATATATATATATATATATATATATATATATATATATATATATATATATATATATATATATATATATGACAGAACCGGTTACAGTTTTGTATTTTAACCGACACAAACTTCACCTCATTGTGTCAACAAGTTCTCTGAGTCAAAGAACACACACTGAGTCAAAGAACACACACTGAGTCAAAGAATATGGTTTGCCCATATTCCTTGACGACAGAATATCTATCTAACTCTGTTATCTCTCGCTGCCTCTCTCCCTTTGGGCTGGCGTTGGTTATCCGGCGCGAACGTGAATGATACGAGAAGTGATCATGTTGCCAAGATTTTTCCCAATTTCCTGCCCCCTTGGTGACTGGGGTCTGAAATCCCCACCCGTAGCCTCGTGGCATTTCCCCAGTGGGCATGGGGGCATGCTTGGATCCTCAGGCGTGCCCATACCCACCTATAAGTCTGTTGTTGGTTGGCCCATTTCCCTTGTAGCAAGTGTCCTAATGTGCCCCATACCCTCTTATCCCCCAAGTAGGGGGTAATGTGTATGGGGGGTGCCCACCTACCCTTGCAGGTGTGGAAGTGCCCATACCTCCTCGGGATGTATGTGAATACACCCCATCACCATACAGAGCAGGTGTATAGGAAGGCCCATATATCTATACAGGTGTTAGGAGGGTGGGTGTCCATACCCCCTTCCCCCCACCCCTGGTATACCGTGACTGGAGAAACAAAGTCAGAACGTCCCACAGGCTCAAGACACCTGTGTCTCCTTGATAACACCTGTGTCACCTTGATAACACCTGTGTCTCCTTCATAACAGGTGTTGTCTCCTTCACAAGACCTGTATGTCCTCCGGAAATAGTGGGGACGCAGTAGGTGGTCCTATTCCCCGGGTTCAGTCCCGGCCTTCCCCCTATCCTCATCCACCCCCCCCTTAAACCCCCCTCTTAACCCCCCTTAAACCCCCACCCCCATTTCCCACTTTGTAAACAAACCCTGTGTTTTTCCCTTCGACGTGTGTCATGCATATATCTCGTTATCCTAGTCCAAAATGGCAAAAAAATATATAATTTGCTAGCAAGCTGCTTCTTAAGGGGGGAGGGGGGGGGGTAGGGATGATATCAGCAATCTGCTTCTTCAGGGGGGGTAGGGAAGATATCAGGAATCTGCTTCTTCAGGGGGTGGGGGTGGTAGGGAAGATATCACAATATGGCAGTGCACATTTTGAATAAAAATTTGAGTGGTCAATTTTCAACCCATTCTCCTATTTAGACAATATTTTGTTCTAAATATGTACACCATCGTACATAAATTGACGTACTGGCCAATTAGGTAGCAGAATTTGGTACAATACACCTTAAAGACACTAAAAAAAAAAATATTAATTTAACCCCCCCCCCAACTTAAATATTGCCATTGACTAGTATAGCTCATATATCCACTATATTAGGCTTCATATAGCTCGCATTAGACCAGGATGGTTAAAGTTAGGTTAGAGTATATGTTGCAACGTATATATAATATCTTTATTATATATCTTTATAAGATATATAATATCTTATATTATATCTATAATATCTTTGAATTTGTCTAAATTCAATAGCACCAAATTTTACTATCTCTGTCCATTATATATATATATATATATATATATATATATATATATATATATATATATATATATATATATATATACATATATATATATATATATATATATATATATATATATATATATATATATATATATATATATATATATATATATATATACGATGGTCCACATAATTACTATAAGTATACTAGTATACTTTAGTATACTTTAGTATACCTTAATCCCTTAATCACTGTCTGAACAGCATGATAGGCTGCAAATGTGTATTATGCGCTAAGCGTTCCATAAATATTACACCATAATATGCCTGCTATAATACAATTAATATGTATTTTATACTGAAATCGGCGATTATCATTTCAGGGTGTTGCTGGCATACATATTTGTGTGACCAGGCGCGCATAACTGATGTTCTTACGGGTATGGGTGGTTGAGGCATACAAAGTGAAGGGGCGTGAGAACACGGTGTTGCAGGAATACAGGAGCTGTATGCTGTATGATGATGGAGAGTTGTGTGTGTGTGTGTGTGTATGTGTGTGTGTGTGTGTGTGTGTGTGTGTGTGTGTGTGTGTGTGTGTGTGTGTGTGTGTGTGTGTGTGTGTGTGTGTGTGTGTGTGTGTGTGTGTGTGTGTGTGTGTGTGTGTGTGTGTGTGTGTGTGTGTGTGTGTGTGTGTGTGTGTGTGTGTGTGTGTGTGTGTCTGTGTGTGTGTATGTGTGTGTGTGTGTGTGTGTGTGTGTGTGTGTGTGTGTGTCTGTGTGTCTGTGTGTGTGTGTGTGTGTGTGTGTGTGTGTCTGTGTCTGTGTGTGTGTGTGTGTGTGTGTGTGTGTGTGTGTGTGTGTGTGTGTGTGTGTGTGTGTGTGTGTGTGTGGGTGTTGAAGGCAGTGACCCACGATCTAACCTTCCATTATATCTATCTACTGGTGAAATGTAAATGGAGTTCAATTCTACAACCTGCACTCTAGTTCATTCGATTTCCTGATGGGAACGTGAATGTCGAGTTGTTGTTGTTGTTGTTGTTAAAGATTCAGCTTCTAGGAACAAAAAGTTCCAAGTAGCACGGGCTATGGTGAGCCCGTAGTGGAATGTCGAGAGATGTGATTAGCGTGGCGGGTGTAAATGGTTATCAGAACGGAGTATAGCAAGATAGAGTTCACTTTTCCCTAGGCAGGAGCTGTCAGGGACAAGCGCCAAGCCACTACGACTATATAGCACTGGGAAGGAATCAGGATAAGGATTTGGGACAGGGGATGGAATGGTGCCGAACCACTTGTGGACGGTCGGGGGATTGAACGCAGACCTGCATGAAGCGAGACCTTAGCTCTACCGTCCAGCCCAAGTGGTTGGTCACTCTTCCGTAGTCACAGATAGAAACACCGATATACACACCTGCATGGGTTCAGAGACGGCTAATACTGCTGCACAGACACGATTGAACTCTATAGACCCGGCGACAGAGATCAGAATAGCCTTTGATAATAACTTAAGAATTAAGCAAATCACAGAAGGCCAATTGGCTCATCCGAATTAACTCTTGACCACACAAGAATATTGATCTATTATTGACAGGTGAGTGACAGGTGAGTGACAGGTGAGAAGACAGACGACACCAACTCCACCCATCACACACTGACAGTTGAGAGGCGGGACCAAAGAGCCAGAGCTCAACCCCCGCAAGCACAAATAGGTGAGCACGTATCAAAACTTTAACTCCATCACCTTCATCGTATCAAGGAAAAAATAAACAGATTTATTTTATAAAATAAACAGATTTATTCTACGAAAAAATAACCAGATTTATTCAAGGAAAAAATAACCAGATTTATTCAAGGAAAAAAATAAACAGATTTATTCAAGGAAAAAATAAACAGATTTATTCAAGGAAAAAATAACCAGATTTATTCAAGGAAAAAATAACCAGATTTATTCAAGGAAAAAAATAAACAGATTTATTCAAGGAAAAAATAAACAGATTTATTCAAGGAAAAAATAACCAGATTTATTCAAGGAAAAAAATAAACAGATTTATTCAAGGAAAAAATAAACAGATTTATTCAAGGAAAAAAATAAACTGATTTATTTAACCTAAATCTCGTATAATGATTTTTTGATTCAAACGTTTCATTATATACATATTTTTGTCCTGTATTTATCAATGTTGTTTCCCAATATATTAGAAATCCCTGAATGTCCATTTCGTATCACTCACATTAGTTAATTAGATCAATTGTGCAATTGATAAAATGATAGATCAATTACTTTTATTGCTGGTATTTAATTTGCAACAATTGAAATTCCATCTTTATTTTTGTTAACATTTTTAAGTTCAGGATTTTAGTTGAGATTGAATAATGATTTATAATGTAATAGAGAACCTCTTCTGTATTATTTTAATAATAATAATATGTAATAATACTGTTTATATAAGTTTTGGGCCACTGCTTATCTATTTTTTTTAGAGGGGAAACTATTCACATCTCGCAAATGTCATCAATTCTTTTTATCATGTCATGGCACAGTTGATTAAGGCAGCGACTGGGATGCTCTCGGACGTAGGTTCGAACCCTCATCACGGCCCTTGTGGATTTGTTCATCGGCAGGCTTGGAGGGAGTTTCAAAAGTCCACCTTACAGCACGGCAGAAATTTAAACTTAATACATTACAAGGTTCTTTCTTCTACAAGAGACACTTTCTACTTCTACTTCTTTCTTTCTTCTACTTCTTGCCTGACTAGTGGGCAGACCAACAGAGCAGAGCAACAGGACCAGGAGGCAGACCAACAGAGCAGAGCAACAGGACGAGGAGGCAGAGCAACAGGACGAGGAGGCAGAGCAACAGAGCAGAGCAACAGGACGAGGAGGCAGAGCAACAGAGCAGAGCAACAGGACCAGGAGGCAGAGCAACAGAGCAGAGCAACAGGACCAGGAGGCAGAGCAACAGAGCAGAGCAACAGGACCAGGAGGCAGAGCAACAGAGCAGAGCAACAGAGCAGAGCATCTCTTCCTCTACTCTTAGATATTCGACCATGCGGAAAGTTTTCCAGCTCTTCCCAGAATTAATCGTTCATCTTCGCCTCCTTCTATACCATTATTACCCGCAAGTTTTTACATTACGGAAACTTGAAAAATTAGCCAAATTCGGGGCTAGAGAGTGATAAGCCAGAGTGCCAGCAAGGTCGGACACCTCAGGCAGATGTCGAAGGGAACTCGACCATAGTGACATTGTCGAAAACTGGTTCCTTGATTCCCTGTCTGTCTGGGCTTAAACACACTAGGTTCTATCTTTTGTATTCCTCTTATCCTTCATTTCTTTCGTTTTTAATTCTTTGGTTTTCTGCGTTCTTCTTTCTCTATATATCCCTCATTTTCTCCCTTGCCTGCTCCTTACTTTATCAGGTATTTCCTTGTCTGGGTCTTCTGGTTATTCTTTCTTATGATTATTTCCGCTTTCATCATTTATCATGGATTTTCTTTTTTCTGAACCAATTATCTTCTTTTCCTGATTTCCTTTTAATTATACTCCCTGTTGCATAGCTTCTTCTCTCTCTCTCTTATCCTCAGGTGTCAAAAAAGTTATGTTCTCTCTCTTTCTCTCTCTGTCTCTCTGTCTCTCTGTCTCTCTCTCTCTCTCTCTCTCTCTCTCTCTCTCTCTCTCTCTCTCTCTCTCTCTCTCTCTCTCTCTCTCTCTCTCTCTCTCTCTCTGTCTCTCTGTCTCTCTCTCTCTCTCTGTCACTCTCTGTCTCTCTCTCGCTCTCTCTCTCTCTCTCTCTCTCTCTCTCTCTCTCTCTCTCTCTCTCTCTCTCTCTCTCTCTCTCTCTCTCTCTCTCTCTCTCTCTCTCTCTCTCTCTCGTGACAGCTATTCTGGAAGCTGTCCAAGTCTTGTAATAACCTAGCAACAGTGTCCAACACTTCGGAAGCTCTTGTATGCTGTCTATCTGTCTTTCTGACTGTATTTGACTGTCTATCCGCATGTTCTCTGTCTTGATTCTCTGTCTCTATCTTTCTCTCCACCCCAACCGTCTCTCCTCTCTCTTGCTCAACCTGTCTGGAAGTCCCACAGCCAAGAAACTTACTTCAGTATTTCCCTAAAGATTCCCTGGAGGAGTCTTGGACTTGTGTAGTTACCTAATTGTAAATACCTAATTGTTGGCCTATGTAGCTTATATAGAGAGAGCAACTAGGCTAAGTAAGGCGATGATTTTTTGTTGATTTTAGATTGGCAGTTGCGATGTTATTCTGGGGTTCCTTCCTGTATCTCACTTTCTCTCTGTCTCTGTCTGTCTCTCTCTCTCTCTCTCTCTCTCTGCACTCATTTTCTTTCCAGTCCATCACGTAGCTTCTCATTCAGAGATAGTGATGCTGGTTGTAGTAGTAGTGGTAGCAGTAATGGTATGGGGTTGTTATTGGCAGTGGTACTGGTGGTTGTGTTAGTGGGTTGGTTAACGGTGGTAGGTTAGGTTAGGGTTGGGGTTCGAGGGGCGTAGTGGGGGTTGGGGGGTGGATGTGGAGGGGGAAGAGTAGCTACCACCACTATCACCTCGATAGTCAGCTGTTTTAGCAACCTGGTGCCCTGTCAGCTGTCTTGCGGTATGTTTCCACGCACTCACACACGCACACACACACACACACACACACACACACACACACACACACACACACACACACACACACACACACACACACACACACACACACACGCACACACACACGGGGCCTCGTAGCCTGGTGGATAGCGCGCAGGACTCGTAATTCTGTGGCGCGGGTTCGATTCCCGCACGAGGCAGAAACAAATGAGCAAAGTTTCTTTCACCCTGAATGCCCCTGTTACCTAGCAGTAAATAGGTACCTGGGAGTTAGTCAGCTGTCACGGGCTGCTTCCTAGGGTGTGTGTGTGGTGTGGAAAAAAAAAATAGTAAACAGTTGATTGACAGTTGAGAGGCGGGCCGAAAGAGCAAAGCTCAACCCCCGCAAACACTAGTAAACACACAATGTAGATATGATAGATCCCAATAGGCTCAGAAATATGTTCACCGATTGACAGCTGAGAGGAGGGACCAAAGAGCCGAAGCTCAACCCCCGCAAGCACAATTACGTGAGTATACACACACACACACACAAAACATACTCATTTTACCCAAACAAATTTAGGGTATTAAGTACAAGAGGAAGATACATGAGCACTGACCACACTACCAATCACGGCTCCTGGTCAGCTGAAGGGGAGCTTATAATTTTCTCCAAGTGCGGGTTAACTGGCGGGAGCAAGGCGCGGTTTTGGCTACAATTAATAACCTTCGACATGCGTCCCATGAACCCAATATTGGACTGACCTTCAGTGGTATAAAGCAATCTGAACTGAAAGGTGTCAGAAAATGTGTTAGCTCTTGGGCCCCGCCTTTCTAACCGTTGGTGATTTAATGTTGTTACTCCCGAGCTAAATTTCTCTATCATGTCTATATACACACGAGAGAAGCAGCCTGTAGCAGCTGTCTAACACTGTTTGCTGTTAGGTGAAGAAGGGTCATTGGGTGAAAGAAACTCTGCCCCGCCGGGAATCGAACTCGGGTACTGTGGACTGTGGCTCACGAGCGATGTCCGCTTGGATACTGTGCATGTGTGTGTACTAACCTAGTTGTACTCATCTACCTAGTGCTTGTGGAGTTGAGCCCTGGCTCTTTGGGCCCGCCTCAACTGAATTTTTTTTACACACACACACACACACTCACCCATAGCCCATAGCAGATGTCTAACTCCCAGGTACCTATTTACTGCTAGGTGAACAGGTGCATCAGGGTGAAAGAAACTGCCTATGTGTTTCCGCCTCCGCCGGGGATCGATCCCGGACCCTAGGACTACGAATACCGAGCGCTGTCCACTCAGCTGTCAGGCCCCCTGATGGCTGACGGCTTCGTGTGTGTGTGTGTGTGTACTCACCTAATTGTGCTTGCGGGGGTTGAGATTCAGTTCTTTGGTCGCCACCCCTCAACTGTCAATCAACTCGTGTATAGGTTCCTGAAACTCTTTGGCTGTGTCATATCTGCATTTAAAATTGTGTATGGAGTCTGCTATACACAACACCACTTCCTAAGGCATTCCATTTGTTACATAAGTACTTACGCAAGTACTTACGAACGTGTACAGCTTTCCTCAATCTTTGACGCCTTTGGTTACATTTATTAAACAGTTTACAAGCGTGAAAACTTGCCAATCAACTGTTGTTATTGTTATAAACAGCCTCCTGGTGCTTCGGGGCTCATTATAACTGTTTAATAATTGTAAACTAAGCCGCCAAAGATTGAGGAAAGATGTACACGTTCGTAAGTGCTTGTCTAACTGCTTCGTGAATCTGGCCCCAGGTGCTAGATTACCAGTTATACCCACTTCGACGTCTTTGTCCTTCTCAGTATTTGGAAATTGTCTTCCCTTCATCCTGTACTGTATCTGAGATCTTCTTGCTCCAATTCCTATCCTCATAAGTTTGCATTTTTCAAGATTAAGTCAAATAGCCATTTCTCAGACCATCTCTGGAGATTGTCAAGGTCACCTTGCAATGTCCTGCTGCCCATTCAACCATTCAAACGAAGCTGTCAAATCATCCATCTCAGTCCCCCACCTTCGAATCGAACCCTGGATCCCCGATTATGAGTCGAGAACGAAGCCAACTATACAACGACACCCCTTGGGGGGATTTCTTTGGACCTGTCTAACTCCTGTCTGTCTCCTGCATGATGTGCGAGTGTGTATCGGTCGGCAATATTGCATCAGATAATTGTACTTGAAATTA
Source organism: Procambarus clarkii (assembly GCF_040958095.1). Lineage (NCBI taxonomy): Eukaryota > Metazoa > Arthropoda > Malacostraca > Decapoda > Cambaridae > Procambarus > Procambarus clarkii. Next base: position 10,613,967 of record NC_091236.1, read on the forward strand.
ATCCAGTATATTGTTTGAGTATATCGTATAATCTGCAGTATATAATATAAAATAATATTGACATTAGGTGTTATTACCACCAGAGGGGCCAAGGTTAGAGCAAAAATATTATCCTACGTGAAAAAAATAATTGGACTCTGAAATTTTCTTAAAATGCAATCCGGAGAGATGGAGACAATTTAAATATTAAATATATATATATATCAGGATACGAACCCTGGATAAAGTGTTCGAGAAACGCCAGGCGAGTGTCTTAACCACTACACCACGGGGGACTGGTGAAGGGGAAGAGGGGGGGGGGTGGAGTTCCCCCTCATTGTTGAAGGGAAGGGATATGGGAGGGGAGAGAGAGGGGAAGGGGGAGAAGAAGGACAAAATGTCTGTCTCTGTCTCTGTCTCTGTCTCTGTCTCTCTCTCTCTCTCTCTCTCTCTCTCTCTCTCTCTCTCTCTCTCTCTCTCTCTCTCTCTCTCTCTCTCTCTCTCTCTCTCTCTCTCTCTCTCTCTCTCTCTCTCTCTCTCTCTCTCTCTCTCACTCTCTCTCTCTGTTACAATGGTCTTGGGTTCGATTCCCGCGGTAGGAGAATCCCCCCCCCCCACCTTCTCATTTAGTGCGGCTGTTCATCTAACGGTAAATAGGTACCCGGGAGTCAGGCAACTGTTGTGGGTTGCATGCTAGTGAAGGTCTGTGTATTTGGCCGAGGAGGGGAGCTTGATAGCCCCTTTAAGGCTTCCTGTCCCCGACTATGGTACAAAGAGGACCATATACGGTTGAGCACTCTACGTCAGTGGCTTTAAAAGATGTTTTTTGTGCACTTATTCGAAAGTTTTATCACGGGGCTCACCATAGCCCGTGCTACTTGGAACTTTTTGTTCCAATTAGCGAATCTTTAACTACAACAGCGAATGATACAAGTTGAGGTTGTTGTTGTTGGTGTATATTAATGTATTTGCTGTATTCACATTCAGTTGTGAATCATAATGTTTAATGTCTCTGTTGTCTCAAAGGACTGTGTAATCTTTGTATACTTACGGTATTATTGGAGTGATGTGTAAGTGTTATATTTGAAGTCTATTACTTGTCGAAATGATTATAGTTTAGAGGGAAATTAGTGTGAATTTTTATTTGAAAATATATTGCTGTTTTAAATTGTGATAATTTGCTTGAGGAATGTGATAGGTGTGCATCCTGCTTGCTTGCCTGCCTGCCTGTCTGCCTTCCTGCCTGCCTGTCTGTCTGCCTACCTCCCTCCCTGCCTGCCTGCTGGGACATGTTTACGGCATATAAGATACAGGACCTGCCAAAGTTAACAGAGATACTGAGCACACGAAAGAGCATGGGTAGTTGATAGACACGTGTGTGTCTCAGGGGTATAAAGAAACTGATTTTGATTGTGTGAGCAATTGATATAATGAAGTAATAGGGGTGATAGGTGAGGCTAACTCCACACATACTGTACACACATACAGTCATGCAGGCTGGGGAGAGAGAGAGGGAAGAAGGGAGGGAGGAAGGGATGGAAGGATAGAGGATGGAACACAAGGGAAGGGTATAGAAGCTGTAATTGGGGAGAGGAACCAATGAAATAGTGAGAAGGAAGCAGATTTATAAATGTAATTTGTATAAAAAGAAGAAAGTGAAATTATATATAAACAGTGTATATATATATTATATAATGCATCAGTTATTTAATATTTCTAAACATTGACCGTTGATGTTTATCACTAATTTATTCAAATAAACATAATGCTCTTCTACTGCTGATGTATCTGTGGAGACCTCGGACCACGTGGCTGTTGTTTACATTTGTACACAGCTGTGTTTACTATGAACAGCTGATCTGGTCATTCACCTCTGTCCACATGGCTATGGAGGGGCCGGGGGGGGGGACGGGCCTGCATCTTGGACATGTGGCTTTGTTTGTGTGGAATATGTGAGCTACAAAGTCTTTTTTGGAATACATTTTCTGTATTCAATACCATTTCTGTATTCAATACCATTTCTGTATTAATTTCTTAACATAGGATTTTGTTCATTGTTGTTATCAGACGTGTGGCGCCACCATAGGCGAAACTAGCTAGGAACCAGGGCTAGGAACCAAGGCTAGGAACCATGGCTAGGAACCAGAGCTAGGAACCAAGGCTAAGATTCATCAATCAATTACGCGTCCACTGACGAAACATATACATCTTTCTCCATTTCACGGCGGCTTAGTCTCTATTTAACACATTACAAAATTGGAAAACACTGCTAGGTCGTACAAAACCCAGGTTGTTATCGTAGTAATAAACTACCTCGTAGCCCATATTTACATTTAAAAACAAAATACCCTCAATGATTCAGGAAAGATGCACAGGTTCCGTAAAGTAGACCTATAAATCCTTGATGACTCCTGCTCCTGTAGGGGGGAAGGGGTTACTTACACTTAAGTAGATGGCACAGACAAACTCAGACGTCTGAAAAGAAACAGAAAAGTACAATACACAAATAAAAAAAAAAAGACCCGCTTAAGTGGAAGGTTTAATGCTTTGTTTGTTTTGATATCTTGTTGAGCGCTCGTGATGATTAGGCATGAGTGATGAGTTTAGAGAGGGTAAGAGGGAAATATTATGAGTAAATAAGAGCATTTAAGTGAATTTGGTGAGTAAATAGGTGCATAGTTAAGTGAATTGGCGAGTAAATAGGAGCATAGTTAAGTGAATTGATGAGTAAATAAGTGCATAGTTAAGTGAATTGGTGAGTAAATAGGAGCATAGTTAAGTGAATTGGTGAGTAAATAGGTGCATAGTTAAGTGAATTGGTGAGTAAATAGGAGCATAGTTAAGTGAATTGATGAGTAAATAGGTGCATAGTTAAGTGAATTGGTGAGTAAATAGGAGCATAGTTAAGTGAATTGGTGAGTAAATAGGTGCATAGTTAAGTGAATTGGTGAGTAAATAGGTGCATAGTTAAGTGAATTGGTGAGTAAATAGGAGCATGATTGTTAAATAGTAAATTGGTGAATAAATTACCAAGGATTTAACAAAATTATCATTTGAAATTAGATCGTTTGCCTTTCATGCAGCGTGAATTTAGACTTATCTGTAATCACTCAATTATGTTTAGTATAAGAAGTAATGATCTAGCGTGTGTGTCTGTCTCTGTTCCACACACTGCACTTTACTTAATCTAGATCCCTATTCAAGTTTAACTGACAGAGATACTTGTAAGCTAAATCGTATTCCAGTTGTGACAATGTCAGTTAGTTAACTGGGTTAGTTACTTGCCCCACACACACACACACACACATGTTTTGTTTGACGCATTTCAGTGTCAAGAGAGAGAGAGAGAGAGAGAGAGAGAGAGAGAGAGAGAGAGAGAGAGAGAGAGAGAGAGAGAGAGAGAGAGAGAGAGAGAGAGAGAGATAATTATCAGAGGCCAGGCTTGACTTGTGAGAGTTTGGTCCACCAGGCTGTTGCTTGGAGCGGCCCGCAGGCCCACACTTGCCAAATGATTCGTTTAAGGATGTACTAAGTGCAAAATCAATTATATGAGGCGGCAGGAGGTGCGTATGAGGTATATATAGAGATAAGTACAGTAATGTGAAAGCAAGTGAGGGGATGCTGCTCTGTGGGAGATGACTGAAGATGGAGCTGTAATTACTCTATTGTATAAGGCTGAACGTTATGAGTTAATTAGTTAATTATGGAAGAATTAGTCTACTGAGATCAGTGGGAATGCGATCAGAATGATTGTGGTCGATAACGCACCGAAAGTTACTGAGAATCATGAGGTTATCTTGAGATGATTTCGGGGCTTTTTAGTGTCCCCGCGGCCCGGTCCTCGACCTGGCCTCCACCCCCAGGAAGCAGCCCGTGACAGCTGACTAACACCCAGGTACCTATTTTACTGCTAGGTATCAGGGGGCATAGGGTGAAAGAAACTCTGCCCATTGTTTCTCGCCGGCGCCTGGGATCGAACCCAGGACCACAGGATCACAAGTCCAGCGTGCTGTCCGCTCGGCCGACCAGCTCCTTAACCGTGTGCTCACCCCCTCTCACACATCAGCCCCGCTCCTGTGCCAGGTGAGTCCACTACGGGCTCACCATAGCCCGTGCTACTTAGAACTTCTTGTTCCCAGTAGCTGAATCTTTAACAACAACAAGCTCATTCCTCCCCTAAGCTAATCTTTTTTTGAGAAATGTAGCAGATCCTCCATTCAGCGCTGTGTGTGTCAATCAATCTCACAATCAATCTCACAATCAGTCTCAGAACCAGGGCATAATAAGGGTGAGGTAGTTGTGTTTTGGACCTAACTACCCTAACCTACCCTAACTACTCCCTAACTAGGGAGCTGGTCGACCGAGCGGACAGCACGCTGGACTTGTGATCCTGTGGTCCTGGGTTCGATCCCAGGCGCCGGCGAGAAACAATGGGCACAGTTTCTTTCACCCTATGCCCCTGTTACCTAGCAGTGAAATAGGTACCTGGGTGTTAGTCAGCTATCACGGGCTGCTTCCTGTGGGTGGAGGCCTGGTCGAGGACCGGGCCGCGGGGACACTAAAAAGCCCCGAAATCATCTCAAGATAACCTCTCAAGATAACCCCTCAGCTTTTCCCGTGGAAGGTACTAATTGCCTTAGGATAGGGTCACTCGCCTACCCAGGCCCCAGAAAGCAAAGGTAGAATCATATGATTGTGGTGAGAGGAATTAATTTGCTACAAAATATTGCTACAAAATAGGCTACAAAATAGGCTACAAAATAGGTTGGAAATGGTTAAAGTTTTAAAATAAAATGAAAGTTTCATATGACGGAAATTATGTAATGCAAAGCTAGAATGATGAAAAATAAAAATGGAGATAATTCGATATGAATGCGAGTGAAATAAAATAAAAGAGTTAATAATAAAAATAAATGATGAATAAAGAAAAGCATAGAGCAATGATCTATATCACTTAAATAATATACCTAATATCTTATATTGCAGTTCAAGGTATTTGTGTGTGAAATTAAAATCTGTCATTCGTATTTCAAAATGCATCATTAGGGAAGGAAGAATGAGACATAGATTCTTAGCGGCAGCTTAAATAATGGACTTGGTGTACTAACTAGGAGATACAGAGTATAACTGCCTCGTTCTACTAGTGTTGATCCCGCGACTTGATCATGTTCTGTACGTGTCCTGTACAAACCTATGGGGAGGTACAATTGGGTGGGGTTTACCCTAAGCATCTGACCTTTAACCTCGAACGAACAGGCTTGTTGTTGTTGTTGGTTAAGAGTCAGCTACTGGGAACAATATGTTGCAAGTAGCACGGGCTATGGTGAGCCCGTAGTGAGAGAAAGGCTGTCTGATTTATAGGTATTGAATGCACACACACACACACACACACACACACACACACACACACACACACACACACTGCTGAGAAGACGGGACACTTCGAGCGTAGCTCTCATCCTGTAACTACACTTAGGTAATTACACACACACACACACACACACACACACACACACACACACACACACACACACACACACACACACACACACACATGGAATGTACTTCAGGAACAATGGAATGCACTTCAGGAACAGGTTGTGGAAGCAAATACTATTCATAATTTTAAAACCAGGTATGATAAGGAAATGGGACAGGAGTCATTGCTGTAAACAACCGATGCTCGAAAGGCGGGATCCAAGAGTCAATGCTCGATCCTGCAGACACAACTAGGTGAGTACAACTAGGTGGGTGAGTACACACACACACACACACACACACACACACACGTCATCTCACCTCCCCCAGCACTCGAGAAAAGACATACGCCAACGTTCCCATGTTTAGATTACCTGCTCAGACAACAAACACTCCTTCCTCCCCCCTTTCCCCTTATCCCCAATGATGCTCTCATTTGCCCTCCCCTTACCCCTTACCCTTCCTATCCCCCCCCCCCTGCACTTTACCTCCTTCCCTCTCTCTCTCTCCCTCCCTCCCTCCCTCCTTCTCCTGTCTCCCTTGCATGACGTCATCAGAGTCTGACGGAACAAGGTATCAGTCTGCGCCACACACACACACACACACACACACACACACACACACACACACACACACACACACACACACACACACACACACACACACACACACACACACACACGCGCACACACAGGGTCGACTCAGGAACCTGTACACCAGTTGATTGACAGTTGAGAGGCGGGACCAAAGAGCCAAAGCTCAACCCCCGCAAGCACAAATAGGTGAGTACTCACACACACACACACACACACACACACACACACACACACACACACACACACACACACACACACACACACACACACACACACACACATAAGCATTGCCACCTGGGATTCAGTTGAATCCTCTAGGATTCCTGAGGCTTATGCTGAAGCCAAATCAGGATTGCACACAATACCTCTATGCACACTGAGATGTAGTCTAGGAATTCTACCTTTCACCCCTTCTCTTCAATTTAAATCTTCCATCATTACACACAGAAAATCACAATAGCGTGATGGATCAAAGCTCAGTCGATTAAGGCAGCTTCTGGGATCCTCTCGGATGTAGATTCGAACCCTCGTCACGGCCCTTGTGGATTTGTTCTTTGACTATTCCTTTAAAGAGCAGCGTAGGAGGTAGAATTTCTACTCTACAAGCCAGAGTGCATGGGAGGGGGGGGGGGGGAGGGGGGGGAAGGGGGGGAGGGGGGTATTGTGTGACATCCTAGTTAGGCTTCAGTGGAAGCCTCACGAACCTTAGAAGATTCTTAGTAGAATCCCAGGTTGCAATTCTCTTTACCATGTCGTGGTGTAGTGGTCTAAGGCATGTGATTGGGTATACCCAGAACACAGGCTCGAATCCTCCTCACGGATCCTACGGATTTTCTCATTGATACATGAATTTAATGTGATTTTTTTGTGTGTGTGTACATTCACTTATTCACTTTGGTTCAATTATCCATTTTACACTTTGGTTCTATTATACATTTTGCACTTTAATTGTATTATACATTTGTGTTGTTTAGTTCACGTACTCCATGTGTGTGCAAGTTTTGAAAAGGGACCAATCTTTGATAGTGTTTTGAATTCCTCATGCATTAATCAGACGCCTGGAATATCATTTTAGATCTGGCAAGCTAAAAAAGCCTTTCCAAAACCTTTATAAATATTTTGAATTCACCTCCAATAGGTAGCAATAAGTAATGCCTACCATATGTGGTGGAATTGAACACCACTAAATCCTTCTGTGACTTACTCATCATGATTCATGGCACCTGACTGAATTCAAGCAGTACGACCCATATGGTATGGTGAATAAAATGTCTTAAGTTCAGCTTAAGATGCTGAGAGGTTCCTGTTTCGATCTCAGAAACGGTATACAACTTGTCATTCAATTCACGACCTTCCGGCGTGTTCCTTAAGTGTCGCAGCTTCCTTGACACGTCTTCCAGGAGGCGCCACCTGGATGGCTGGTGCTGGAAAGCTGGAATCACCTGAGAAGCTGGAATCACCCGCAATCACCTGGAATCACCTGGAATCACCCGCAATCACCTGGAATCACCTGGAATCACCCGCAATCACCTGGAATCACCTGGAATCACCTGGAATCACCTGGAATCACCCGCAATCACCTGGAATCACCTGGAATCACCCGCAATCACCTGGAATCACCTGGAATCACCCGCAATCACCTGGAATCACCTGGAATCACCCGCAATCACCTGGAATCACCTGGAATCACCTGGAATCACCTGGAATCACCCGCAATCACCTGGAATCACCTGGAATCACCCGCAATCACCTGGAATCACCTGGAATCACCTGGAATCACCCGCAATCACCTGGAATCACCTGGAATCACCCGCAATCACCTGGAATCACCTGGAATCACCCGCAATCACCTGGAATCACCTGGAATCACCTGGAATCACCTGGAATCACCCGCAATCACCTGGAATCACCTGGAATCACCCGCAATCACCTGGAATCACCTGGAATCACCTGGAATCACCCGCAATCACCTGGAATCACCTGGAATCACCCGCAATCACCTGGAATCACCTGGAATCACCCGCAATCACCTGGAATCACCTGGAATCACCTGGAATCACCTGGAATCACCTGGAATCACCCGCAATCACCTGGAATCACCTGGAATCACCCGCAATCACCTGGAATCACCTGGAATCACCCGCAATCACCTGGAATCACCTGGAATCACCCGCAATCACCCGCAATCACCTGGAAATCAGGTTCTGAGGGGGTGATTCTAGATGACCAGTCCACAAATTAATTTGACTAGGTAAGTTAGACATATATATATATAGAGCAGACAGAACACTGGACACGTGATCCTGTGATCCCCGGTTCGATTCCGAGCGCCGGCGAGAAACAATGGACAGAATTACTTTCACCCTGAACCCCCTGTTACCTAGCAGTAAAATAGGTACCTAGGAGTTAGTCAGCTGTCACGGGCTGCTTCCAGGTGGTGAAGACCAGGTCGAGCACCGGACCGCGGGGACACTAAAGCCCCCGAAATCATCTCAAAATATCTTGAGGTTATCTTGAGATGATTTCGGGGCTTTTTTTAGTGTCCCCGCGGCCCGGTCCTCGACCAGGCCTCCACCCCCAGGAAGCAGCCCGTGACAGCTGACTAGCACCCAGGTACCTATTTTACTGCTAGGTAACAGGGGCATAGGGTGAAAGAAACTCTGCCCATTGTTTCTCGCCGGCGCCTGGGATCGAACCCAGGATCACAAGTCCCGTGTGCTGTTATCTTGATAACCTCAAGATATAAAATATATCGATAAATCAATAGATTTCACTCCAAATGTGTGAAAATTTATTCAGAAAACATCCATTTGTATTTGTAATTCTTTCCGTGTGTTGATCCACTAAAGAGTTAGACGAGCGAAGGTTAAGCGGCCGAGGAAGAAGGTATTCATTGTGTGAATAGTTTAATGAACGCATTGCGTAGGAGTGAGTAATCAGGTGTTTGGTGAGTAATGAGTAATCTGCTTATTAGAACAGGTGTGTGTGTGTGTGTTTTATTTTGTGTTCTAGAGTGTTGATGTATTATTTAGATGTATTAATTTGTGTGTATGTGTGGATGTGTGTGTGTGTGTGTGTGTGTGTGTGTGTGTGTGTGTGTGTGTGTGTGTGTGTGTGTGTGTGTGTGTGTTTTATTTTGTGTTCTAGAGTGTTGATGTATTATTTAGATGTATTAATTTGTGTGTGTGTGTGGATGTGTGTGTGTGTGTGTGTGTGTGTGTGTGTGTGTGTGTGTGTGTGTGTGTGTGTGTGTGTGTGTGTGTGTGTGTGTGTGTGTGGATGTGTGTGTGTGTGTGTGTGTGTGTGTGTGTGTGTGTGTGTGTGTGTGTGTGTGTGTGTGTGTGTGTGTGTGTGTGTGTGTTTTATTTTGTGTTCTAGAGTGTTGATGTATTATTTAGATGTATTACTTCGTGTATATATGTGTGACAACATTCTAGAGTGGTTCCAATCAACCATTTCAACATGAACTAATAAGCCAAAGCCAGGAACGTCCACAGAGGTATTCCACCAGACAAGTACCAGGGCTGACAGGCATGAATTATGAGGAAAAACTAGAAAGACTTGAACTTTACCTCACTGAAAAAGACACAGCGAGGACATGATCACCACATAAAAAATGTTTTGGAAATAGATAGAGGCACATAATCGGTTCAGGAACTGAACCCTCTAGTTCGTTTAGCTAAGCAAATAACAATGTTTGACGCTAGTTACAAAATTATTAATGTTGTGTACACATGTACACACCCTCATACATACATGTACATATATATATATATATATATATATATATATATATATATATATATATATATATATATATATATATATATATACGTATACACATATACATACACATACATATCTAATCACCCACACAAATACAAACATCAATAATCTTTGTGTCACAAGTGACATTACAAGAGGCTCACAACAGTCACTATACAAGGCACTTTACATCTATAGTGAGTCACACAGTTACTAGTCTTGCTCCACACCCACCCAACTGGGCGGCAGCTTTACAGTCACGTGTTCCACACCCACCCAACTGGGCGGCAGCTTTACAGTCATGTGCAGGCATTACCTACAGTAAGCAAATTTTGGATACTTCGCTAAGATTTCGGGCAGCACATCATTATGAATGAAGTACTTACACATTTCCTGGACACTATTGATGGTGTTATCTCTAAAGTCCGCAATTTTTTCACATTCCATTATATAATGACGCAAAGTATGCGAATAGTTCTGCTGACAGAGTTTACATTTAGTCAAATCTACATCAGCAGATGTTACAAATTCCCAGAGGTACTTGTAGCCAAGCCTAAGCCTAGCAGTGGTAACATCTAGAAGTCTGCTAACATTATTGGATGACCCATAGACGTGCGGTTCTTCCTGCATAATAGAATGATGATAGATGGAGTAACTGGTGTGAATTTCACTTTGCCTCAAGTCTCCTAAATTTAGTTGATGTTCCTGGGCAGATAATTTGTCACGGGTGGTACAGGAACAAGGGGACACAGGTGGAAACCACTTACGAATATATAGACAATTGAGAAGAGGAAATGAAGTAGTGGACACAGACTACAAATGTATTTATGACAGCCCAATAGGTTCTGTGAGGGAAGGAGGGAAGGGGCCTGTAGTTTATAGTCTTACATCCACGATAAGTACAAGTAGCTGAGTACAACATGGTGAGTACAGTACTGGAGTGGAACTGAATCCTTTCCCCCCTCCCTCTCTCACTTGAACCAATCACCCCCACCTCCCCCCCACCCCCTCCCCCCCCCAACCAATACTCCATCAAAGGTTCCTCAGCCTCTGTCCCCTCCCTCCCCCCCCCCCCCACTACCCCCAACAGCGTGGAGCAATGTTTACGTGTGACGTCAGAGGTGGTGACGTACTCATTCATTCAAGGAGGTGAGGACGCTGGCCAGCTGTTGGTCGGTCAATGAATGGGCTCCTCCATCAGCCCTCACCCCTCCCTCCACTCACTCTTATCAAACTTGATTTGTATTATGAGCCATTATTTTAATTATTATTATTATTGTTATTGTTATCAGGTATCTTAGGAATCCTTTTTATGATATCACTATATATTGGTACTTTCTGGTGGTCCATCACTACATATTGGTACTTTCTGGTGGTCCATCACTACATATTGGTACTTTCTGGTGGACCATCACTACGTGTTGGTACTTTCTGGTGGACCATCACTACATATTGGTACTTTCTGGTGGCCCATCACTACGTGTTGGTACTTTCTGGTGGACCATCACTACATATTGGTACTTTCTGGTGGTCCATCACTACATATTGGTACTTTCTGGTGGTCCATCACTATATGTTGGAACTTTCTGGTGGTCCATCACTACATATTGGTACTTTCTGGTGGTCCATCACTACATATTGGTACTTTCTGGTGGTTCATCACTACATATTGGTACTTTATGGTGTAAGTAAAGTACCTGGCACAGGAGCGGCGCAAGTAGCACGGGCTATGGCGAGCCCGTAGTGGACTTACCTGGCACAGGAGCGGGGCTAGTAGCACGGGCTATGGTGAGCCCGTAGTGGACTTTCCTGGCACAGGAGCGGGGCTAGTAGCACGGGCTATGGTGAGCCCTTAGTGGACTTACCTGGCACAGGAGCGGAGCAAGTAGCACGGGCTATGGTGAGCCCGTAGTGGACTTACCTGGCACAGGAGAGGGGGCAAGTAGCACGGGCTATGGTGATCCCGTAGTGGACTTACCTGGCACAGGAGAGGGGGCAAGTAGCACGGGCTATGGTGAGCCCGTAGTGGACTTACCTGGCACAGGAGAGGGGGCAAGTAGCACGGGCTATGGTGAGCCCGTAGTGGACTTACCTGGCACAGGAGCGGGGCTTGTAGCACGGGCTATGGTGAGCCCTTAGTGGACTTACCTGGCACAGGAGCGGGGCTTGTAGCACGGGCTATGGTGAGCCCTTAGTGGACTTACCTGGCACAGGAGCGGGGCTTGTAGCACGGGCTATGGTGAGCCCTTAGTGGACTTACCTGGCACAGGAGAGGGGGCAAGTAGCACGGGCTATGGTGATCCCGTAGTGGACTTACCTGGCACAGGAGCGGGGCGGTGAGTGGAGTGGTAGAGGGGACAGTAGAAGAAGAGAAAGAGCAAACATGGCATCATGGCGAATAAAGAGGGGCTGTGTAAAAAGTGGGCGAACTTCCTGAACATGTCAGTTGATCTCTGGGGTACCAACCTGCGGAGTCTCAGTTGCCCCTTTGGATGGCCCCTTTGGGGAGGAAGGGGGAAGGGGGTGTATCGTATGTAATTACCTAAGTGTAGTGGGAGTGGGGCGTCTCATCTTGGGCCACCAGCTGTGGGAGTGGGGCGTCTCATCTTGGGTCACCAGCTGTGGGAGTGGGGCGTCTCATCTTGGGCCACCAGCTGTGGGAGTGGGGCGTCCCATCTTGGGCCACCAGCTGTGGGAGTGGGGCGTCTCATCTTGGGCCACCAGCTGTGGGAGTGGGGCGTCTCATCTTGGGCCACCAGCTGTGGGAGTGGGGCGTCTCATCTTGGGCCACCAGCTGTGGGAGTGGGGCGTCTCATCTTGGGCCACCAGCTGTGGGAGTGGGGCGTCTCATCTTGGGCCACCAGCTGTGGGAGCGGGGCGTCTCATCTTGGGCCACCAGCTGTGGGAGTGGGGGCGTCTCATCTTGGGCCACCAGCTGTGGGAGTGGGGCGTCTCATCTTGGGCCACCAGCTGTGGGAGTGGGGCGTCTCATCTTGGGCCACCAGCTGTGGGAGTGGGGCGTCTCATCTTGGGCCACCAGCTGTGGGAGTGGGGTGTCTCATCTTGGGCCACCAGCTGTGGGAGTGGGGTGTCTCATCTTGGGCCACCAGCTGTGGGAGTGGGGCGTCTCATCTTGGGCCACCAGCTGTGGGAGCGGGGTGTCTCATCTTGGGCCACCAGCTGTGGGAGTGGGGTAGGGGAAACCTTCCCTCCCCACTTTCCCCTGAGAAGGGAAAACCCTCCCCTTTCCCCTACAGTGGACAGAGGTAGGGGGGGGGGTAAATATCCCCATTCCTCCTCACTCTTGAAGTGGGGAAGAGGGAGGGGGAGGGAGGGATAGGAACCCTATCCTCTTACTCCCTCTCCGGTGGGCAGGGTTGGGGAACCCTCCCCCTCCCCTAAGACCCCCCACCCCCCTCCCCCCCTCTCTGGGGCAGGGGGGGGGAGGGGTGGGGGTGCCAGATCACCTTGGTAACCCTTCAGAGCGCCTCTACTACGCATCATCCTCTCACCCCCCCCCCCTTCCCCCCACCCCACCCCCCCTCTCCCCCTCCCATACCCCTCCTCCCCTCGTCACGTGACGCTCTGCGGACACGTGAGGGCATGAATTAAGTTACGTCGCCAACCACGTCAAACGGTGACGTCACGGCTCCTCCGGTGACGTCAGTGACGTCAACAACGCCTGTCAGTCTCTACAGTCACGTGATGTAAACACAGCTGTTAGCATACAGTCACCTGAAGACTGTTACGTGAAGTGTGGGTTAGGGGGGGGGGTTGCATGGGTGAGAACGTGAGAACTATAGTGGCTGTGTCAGTGCCTGGTGGCTGGCACTGGTGCCAGGGGGGGGAGGGGAGGGGGGGGGGTGGTGAATCACCAGCATATCGTTAGTGGCGTGACTCGTGAGTCTGGTGGGTGAATGGCAGGCTGGTGGACAGGAGGCTGAGTACACTCATTCATTGGCTGACCCATGACAGATCGTGAGGTGGTGGTAGTGAAGATGGTGGTGATGGTGGTGGTGGTGAAGGTGGTGGTGATGGTGGTAGTGAAGATGGTGGTGATGGTGGTGGTAGTGAAGATGGTGGTAGTGGTAGTAGTAGTACTGGTGGTGATAGTACCTACCTAGCTTCCCTATCAGTGACTATAGATATAAGGCAGCTATAAGGACTACAGCTCTCCACGCTCGCTTAGTTGCACCTCATCCCTTATACTTTAACCCTTCTGACGCTCGAATACTTCGTCGAATCTGGCCTTAAAGTCGTGGCTGGAGGTGGCTTCTATGACCTCTTCTTCCGTGACCAATCCTCCTGTAATGATAGTACTTATAGTGACTATAAGGCTATAGTACCCGTACTATAGCCCCCGCTATAGTAGCAGTATAGTACGGGTGCTAACTTACCCTCTGGATGAGTCATCTCCCCCGGGCCGCGTGGAGGTGAGGGAGGGAGAGAGGGAGGGAGGGAGAGTGAGGGAGAGGGAGAGGGAGAGGAGCGGTGCTTGAAGGGTGTCTTATTGCATACTGAAGCACACAACCTACTTTACCCCCCCCCCTTCCCTTCCCTTCCCTTCCCTTCCCTTCCCTTCCTTCCCATTTGTTATGTCTTTCCTGTTCTCTTCCACATCAGCATTTTTATCCCTTTCTCTTCACTTTCTTCCTGGTTTCTTATTCGTTTTGTCATCTCTTCCTTCTGCCCCTCTCTATCATCTTCCTAATTTCTATCTTCTTTCATTTCCATTTTTATTCGTATTTCCTTTTCTCATTTTACTTTAATTTCTCCTCTCTCTGTTTTTTTTTCATCAACTTGTTGTTTCAGATTATTTGAATGTTGTTGTTGTCGTTGTTAATGTTTTTGTTTGTATTTGTGTATCATGACGTCAGCCTTTTTTTGTGTGTGTTTGTTGATTCTTCTTCTGTTCTTGTTTCACCATACATCATACATCACCTTCTCTTTCATCTTCCTCGTTCCCACTCCATTCTTTGGAGCCACAACTTTAGATTAACTTTGTTGTATGTCATGGGTGAATGACCTCTTGTACACTACAGACAGGTGGCACTGGTCTACAGACAGGTGGCACTGGTCTACAGACAGGTGGCACTGGTCTACAGACAGGTGGCACTGGTCTACAGACAGGTGGCACTGGTCTACAGACAGGTGGTACTGGTCTACAGACAGGTGGCACTGGTCTACAGACAGGTGGCACTGGTCTACAGACAGGTGGTACTGGTCTACAGACAGGTGGCACTGGTCTACAGACAGGTGGCACTGGTCTACAGACAGGTGGTACTGGTCTACAGACAGGTGGCACTGGTCTACAGACAGGTGGCACTGGTCTACAGACAGGTGGCACTGGTCTACAGACAGGTGGCACTGGTCTACAGACAGGTGGTACTGGTCTACAGACAGGTGGCACTGGTCTACAGACAGGTGGTACTGGTCTACAGACAGGTGGCACTGGTCTACAGACAGGTGGCACTGGACTACAGACAGGTGGCACTGGTCTACAGACAGGTGGCACTGGTCTACAGACAGGTGGCACTGCGCTACAGACAGGTGGCACTGCACCACAGACAGGTATCAAAATCCCCAACCACTTGGGCTGGACGGTCTCGCTTCATGCAGGTCGGCGTTCAATCCCCCGACCGTCCAAGTGCTTGGACACCATTCCTTTCCCCCCGTCCCATCCCAAATCTTTATCCTGACCCCTTCCTCAGTGTTATATTGTCGTAATGACCTGGCGCTTTCCCCTGATAATTAAATAAATATAAATTTATTACAACAGGGCAGCGTTGATTTAAAAGGGGAACGTCTTGCCCAACAGGTTTGATCGACTTCTAAGATAATGTTACATGTATGTATGAGTATGTGTACATGTATATATAACATTAATAATTGTACAACTAGCGTCAAAAGATTGTTACTTGCTTAGCTAAACGAACTAGAGGGTTCAGTTCCTGAACCGATTATGTGCCTCTGTAACCCTTTACACCACCACCCCACGGGATGGGTATGGGGTGCATAATAAAGGAAGAAATTGAATTACTAAAATTTGACAGGAAAAATAAGGCTGGATTGATTGCATTTTCGGAAATTGTCGAAAACCTTTTGATACAGTGGACATTTCAAGAGGAAACTAGATTTATTCCTCCAAGGAGTGCCGGACCAACCGGGCTGTGGTGGGTATGTGGGCCTGCGGGCCGCTCCAAGCAACAGCCTGGTGGACCAAACTCTCACAAGTCAAGCCTGGCCTCGGGCCGGGCTTGGGGAGTAGAAGAACTCCCAGAACCCCATCAACCAGGTATATGTGGGCCTGCGGGCCGCTCCAAGCAACAGCCTGGTGGACCAAACTCTCACAAGTCAAGCCTGGCCTCGGGCCGGGCTTGGGGAGTAGAAGAACTCCCAGAACCCCATCAACCAGGTATATGTGGGCCTGCGGGCCGCTCCAAGCAACAGCCTGGTGAACCAAACTCTCACAAGTCAAGCCTGGCCTCGGGCCGGGCTTGGGGAGTAGAAGAACTCCCAGAACCCCATCAACCAGGTATATGTGGGCCTGCGCTGGGCCGCTCCAAGCAACAGCCTGGTGGACCAAACTCTCACAAGTCAAGCCTGGCCTCGGGCCGGGCTTGGGGAGTAGAAGAACTCCCAGAACCCCATCAACCAGGTATATGTGGGCCTGCGCTGGGCCGCTCCAAGCAACAGCCTGGTGGACCAAACTCTCACAAGTCAAGCCTGGCCTCGGGCCGGGCTTGGGGAGTAGAACAACTCCCAGAACCCCATCAACCAGGTATCAACCAGGTAACAGTCACGAAACGCTGTTGTTCAAAATGGAGAAGAAAATTGGAATAACTGGGAAGACACTTGAACTCGGCAAGGGAGTACCTAAAGGACAGAAAACAAAGAGTTAAAGTAAAAAAAGTCAAAGTCAAAGAGGTGAGAAGGTGGGAGCCGGTCGGCCGAGCGGACAGCACGCTGGACTTGTGATCCTGTGGTCCTGGGTTCGATCCCAGGCGCCGGCGAGAAACACTGGGCAGAGTTTCTTTCACCCTATGCCCCTGTTACCTAGCAGTAAATAGGTACCTGGGTGTTAGTCAGCTGTCACGGGCTGCTTCCTGGGGGGTGGAGGCCTGGTCAAGGACCGGGCCGCGGGGACACTAAAGCCCCGAAATCAACTCAAGATAACCTCAAGAATCAAGAGGACGCCTGCAGTAAGTTAGAAGGAGACCTTGACAAACTCCAGGAGTGAGATAAGCAATCATTCTTTGAATTTAATCTCTACAATTGTAAGTTAATAAAGATGGGAAAGGGAGAAGCTAGATCAGGAGGAATCTACGCCATAAGAGGAAAGCAACACCATAAATTGTAGAGAAAGCGATTTGGGAGTAGATATATTTACAACCCTAACACCAGAGATAATTTTAGTAGTCTTAATTGACGAATAAAAGGCCTGAAAAGGCTTGGTTTGCCTCACAGAAACCTATTACAAAACATTTTTTTTTTGTAAATGTATAGAAAGTATTAAGCAGTTTACGAGAAAATAAAGTAAAAATTAATATCTGCAGTTATAGGCGGACCCCGATGTGCAAGGTTTAGTATATAGTGTATAGTTTAGTGTTTAGTATTAATCCATGGGTTGAGGCGTCTGGGGTTACCTGGGACGCTTCTTCGACTCCCGTCTAGCTCCAAAGATTTGTTCATATATATATATATATATATATATATATATATATATATATATATATATATATGTATGTAGACATATATTATTAAATATGACCGAAAAAGTAAGATTAATAATTCTAACACGAATTTTCTTAATCTTTCGTACATTACGCTTCACTGTTGGAGGTAAATCAAAAATCACTTCTCCAAAATTCATTTTTATTTCTAGTCTGACGCGACACGGGCGCGTTTCGTAAAACTTATTACATTTTCAAAGACTTTACAAATACACAACTGATTAGAACGTATCTCTGATTTTATATCTACATTTGAGTGAGGTGGTAAGGGTGATGTGGCATTAACACAAGACAGAACAGGAGGAGATATTAATAGGGTATTAAAAGTATCAACACAAGACAGAACAGAAACAATGGGTATTGAATAGAAGTGTTTGTAGAAAGCCTATTGGTCCATATTTCTTGATGCTTCTATATTGGAGCGGAGTCTTGAGGTGGGTAGAATATAGTTGTGCAATAATTGGCTGTTGATTGCTGGTGTTGACTTCTTGATGTGTAGTGCCTCGCAAACGTCAAGCCGCCTGCTATCGCTGTATCTATCGATGATTTCTGTGTTGTTTACTAGGATTTCTCTGGCGATGGTTTGGTTATGGGAAGAGATTATATGTTCCTTAATGGAGCCCTGTTGCTTATGCATCGTTAAACGCCTAGAAAGAGATGTTGTTGTCTTGCCTATATACTGGGTTTTTTGGAGCTTACAGTCCCCAAGTGGGCATTTGAAGGCATAGACGACATTAGTCTCTTTTAAAGCGTTCTGTTTTGTGTCTGGAGAGTTTCTCATGAGTAGGCTGGCCGTTTTTCTGGTTTTATAGTAAATCGTCAGTTGTATCCTCTGATTTTTGTCTGTAGGGATAACGTTTCTATTAACAATATCTTTCAGGACCCTTTCCTCCGTTTTATGAGCTGTGGAAAAGAAGTTCCTGTAAAATAGTCTAATAGGGGGTATAGGTGTTGTGTTAGTTGTCTCTTCAGAGGTTGCATGGCTTTTCACTTTCCTTCTTATGATGTCTTCGATGAAACCATTGGAGAAGCCGTTATTGACTAGGACCTGCCTTACCCTACAGAGTTCTTCGTCGACTTGCTTCCATTCTGAGCTGTGGCTGAGAGCACGGTCGACGTATGCGTCGACCGTCGAGTTATTGAGAAAATTCGTGTTAGAATTATTAATCTTACTTTTTCGGTCATATTTAATAATATATGTCTACAGGAAAGACTGCTACCAAAATATACTAATATATATATGTGTGTACCTAGTAGCCAGAACGCACTTCTCAGCCTACTATGCAAGGCCCGATTTTCCTAATAAGCCAAGTTTTCATGAATTAATTGTTTTTCGACTACCTAACCTACCTAACCTAACCTAACCTAACTTTTTCGGCTACCTAACCTAACCTATAAAGATAGGTTACGTTAGGTTAGGTAGGGTTGCTTTGGTTCGGTCATATATCTACGTTAATTTTAATTCCAATAAAAAAAAATTGACCTCATACATAATGAAATGGGTAGCTTTATCATTTCATAAGAAAAAAATTAGAGAAAATATATTAATTAAGGAAAACTTGGCTTATTAGGCAAATCGGGTCTTGCATAGTAGGCCGAGAAGTGCGTTCTGGCTACTAGGTACGACATATATATATATATATATATATATATATATATATATATATATATATATATATATATATATATATATATATATATATATATATATATATATGCGGGGGCGGACCAATACGGCAGCCATGGTCTCATCTGTCGTAAGACACAGGGAAAGATTGCCAGACATGAAGCAGTCAATGACATCATCAAGAGAATGGCTACAGCTGGGTGTCCAGCACATAGGGAACCTCAGTTGTGCAGACCTGACAACAGTAACAAACGCCCAGATGGAGTCACCCTGACGTCATGGAGGGAGAGTAAAAAGATAGTGTGGGACTACACGTGTGCATCCACATTGGCTGATACCTATCTACCTTACAGCACAGCTGAGGGAGGCGGGGCGGCCACCTTCAGGGAGACCCAGAAAACTAACAAGTACAGAGACCTAGAACGTTGTTACAGGTTCGTGCCGATAGGCTCTGAGACTCTAGGCGCCTGGGGTAAATGTGCACTTAAGTTCTGAAAGGAGGTGGGTGAGGAACTCATTGGGAAGACTAGAGACTCAAGAGCGGCCAGTTTCATGTTCCAGCGCCTCAGTGTCGCAGTTTAGAGAGGAAATGCGTGCTGTATCTTGGCTACGCACCCGACCTCCGAGGAGCTGGACGAGGTCTTCGAACACTGAGTGTTATATATGTGTGTTTTCTGTAAACT
>NC_091236.1:10638827-10641327 GCF_040958095.1 Procambarus clarkii
AGGTCGGTGTTCAATCCCCCGAGACCGTCCACAAGTGATTGGGCACCATTCCTTTCCCCCGTCCCATCCCAAATCCTTATCCTGACCCCCTTCCCAGTGCTATATAGTCGTAATGGCTTGGCGCTTTCCCCCTAACAACTCCCTCCCTCATCTACCTTGACACTTACCACAACAGTATAAAGGATCCATGAGGTTATTTTGAGTTGATTTCGGGGCTTAGCGTTCCCGCGGCCCGGTCCTCGACCAGGGCCCCCTTTTTGTTACCCCCCCCCCCCCCCCAGCAAGCAGCTGTCTAACTAGCAAGTACCTTTTTACTGCTAGGTGAACAGGCGCATCAGGGTGAAAGAAACTCTGCCGATTTGTTTCCACCTCCACCGGGGATCAAACCCGGAACCTCAGGACTAGGAATCCCAAGCGCTGCCCACTCAGCTGTCAGGCCCATTTAGTTGGATGAATTGCTTAAAATTGTTGCATTTGTAATTTAAAAAAAAACTTATTACAATTTCAGGATGTAATTGTTAAAGTTAAATGACCATAGACATGATTTAAACAGCTTTCATCTGTCATAACCAAGCTCAGACTATTCTACTACCTCTGAATATATTAACAACCACAATAATTAGATGAACCGCGGGGTATCAAGCTAATTAACAGAGGAATGGTTTAAACAACCTTCTTCAAACCCAATTAGCAAGAAATGAGGCGGACTGCTGCCTTCAAAGCCAATAAGAAGCAGGATTTAGACCCGTCGCCGTTTTCATTGAAAACCCGAACCCGAGAAGAGGACGTCGAGCGCCCCGGCCTGCATGATAGATGAGCGGGGCGACTTGCTCTCTCTCTCTCTCTCCTACATAGCAACACGCCTCCTTGTCCCCACACACACACACACACACACACACACACACACACACACACACACACACACACACACACACACACACACACACACACACACACACACACACACATAGCAGGTCTATTACGACGTCTTCTTGCTTCACACACACACACACACATACACACACACACACACACACACACACACACACACACACACACACACACACACACACACACACACACACACACACACACATAGCAGGTCTATTACGACGTCTTCTTGCTTCACACACACACACACACACACACACACACACACACACACACACACACACACACACACACACACACACACACACACACACACACACACACACATGTCTCTTACGACGTCTTGTTGCTTCACTCTGGGTCAGGGAGGAGACCACATATATGTATGTCCCTACCCGTCTTTCTTTCTCACTCCTTATCCTTGAATCCCAATCTCCTTTAGTTTCTCCTACTGTCTTCCTGCGGGGTGCTCTGAGCCACCAGCTTATTAGTGCTTCGGGGTGTTCTCAATTACACTCGTAGTGCTGGGCGTTAGCTCTTGGGCCCCCGGCTTGTCAGCTGTGGTCTGTAAATATAGTGGCTGTCGGCCCAATTTATATTCCTGTATCTGCCTTTATAGGTATGTACTTAGCTAGTTGTGCTTGCGGGGGTTGAGCTCTGGCTCTTTGGTCCCGCCTTTGGGGCTATGTATGGTGATGTGTACGTTAGCTCTTGGAGCCTGCCCTTCTAACCATCGGTTGTTTAATGTGCTGGCTTGTGATCTATTTTGTATCATTTATTCTATATATTTCACACACACACAAACGCGCGCACGCGCGCACACACACACACACACACACACCTACAAAATCCTCAGAGGAATCGACCGGGTAAACAAGGATAAACTATTCAACACTGGTGGGACGCGAACAAGGGGACACAGGTGGAAGCTGAGTACCCAAATGAGCCACAGAGACGTTAGAAGGAACTTTTTCAGTGTCAGAGTAGTTAACGGATGGAATGCATTAGGCAGTGATGTGGTGGAGGCTGACTCCATACACAGTTTCAAATGTAGATATGATAGAGCCCAGTAGGCTCAGGAATCTGTACACCAGTTGATTGACAGTTGAGAGGCGGGACCAAAGAGCCAAAGCTCAACCCCCGCAAGCACAAATAGGTGAGTACAAATAGGTGAGTACACACACACACACACACACACACACACACACACACACACACACACACACACACACACACACACACACACACACACACACACACACACGCGCACACACGCGCACACACACACACACACACACACACACACACACACACACACACACACACACACACACACACACACACACACACACACACACACACACATGTGGAATATACCTAATGACAGACAGGGTTGCTAGAGACTCCAACATACCAGCTATGTATACACACAGACATGGGTGTGTATATATGTATAGACAATACACAGACGTGGGTGGGTGTATTTATAGATAAGGGCGCGCAATATACACAGGCATAGGCGTGTATGTATGTATATAGACTTTATGACCGTGCTGCATGTTTCAGTGTTTGTCTTATGTAGGTTGAATATAATACCGTTCATAAAGGG
>NC_091236.1:10646327-10723827 GCF_040958095.1 Procambarus clarkii
CCCTGTTGCTCCACGGAACACCTTCAGTAGAGAATCTATGTATTTAAGAGGATCTCGCTGTTCAGACTTATCCAACGAGGAATTTAGGAGCGAAGTCGTTATCGTTTTCTTGTAACGAGATTGAGGAGATGGGGGTGCAGGAGGGGGGGGGGAAGTGGGGGAAGTGGGGGGAGGGGGGGAAGTGGGAGGAGGGGGGGACGGGGGTGTAGCTATGACAAATATATTGGCATAAATTGGTATGTATTAGCGAAGAGGCGGTGCGCAGAATACGAATTTTTTAGCGAATTGGAGCGGCTAAATTATTGATATAACGAAGGAGAGTGGATATCTTATTGATTTATCGAAGAGGGAGTGGATATCTTATTGATTTAACGAAGGAGAGTGGATATCTTATTGATTTAACGAAGGAGAGTGGATATCTTATTGATTTAACGAAGGAGAGTGGATATCTTATTGATTTAACGAAGGAGAGTGGATATCTTATTGATTTAACGAAGGAGAGTGGATATCTTATTGATTTAACGAAGGAGAGTGGATATCTTATTGATTTAACGAAGGAGAGTGGATATCTTATTGATTTAACGAAGGAGAGTGGATATCTTATTGATTTAACGAAGGAGAGTGGATATCTTATTGATTTAACGAAGGAGAGTGGATATCTTATTGATTTAACGAAGGAGAGTGGATATCTTATTGATTTAACGAAGGAGAGTGGATATCTTATTGATTTAACGAAGAGGAACAGCCACAAGAACCCAAAAAATCAGTTTCCATGATTTTTTTTAGGTTAGGTTCGGCCAATTTAGTGCCTGAACCTAACCTAACCAAGAACCCACCAATAGAAAACGGGACACGTCACCACTTTAGGGAGCCACTGTGATATCTAGGGTGGGGGGGGGAGGGGATTTATCGGTCAAAATGCGATGTGTTATTCAGGAGAATGTGTTACGATTCAACCGTTTAGAGCAGAGGTAGCGTGACTAAGCGAGGCGTATTGATAAGCGTATCTAAGCGAAGCGTTGAGGGCTTGGAGAAGAGCAGGAGAGCCTTCCGATATTCTATCATTGCCTTATCTATCCTGATAGACGCTGAAGCCGTATCTAAGCGAAGCGTTAAGGGGTAAAGCTAGCTTGGAGAAGAGCAGGAGAGCCTTCCGATATTCTATCATTGCCTTATCTATCCTGATAGACGCTGAAGCCGTATCTAAGCGAAGCGTTAAGGGGTAAAGCTAGCTTGGAGAAGAGCAGGAGAGCCTTCCGATATTCTATCATTGCCTTATCTATCCTGATAGACGCTGAAGCCGTATCTAAGCGAACCGTTGAGGGGTAAAGCTAGCTTGGAGAAGAGCAGGAGAGCCTTCCGATATTCTATCATTGCCTTATCTATCCTGATAGGCGCTGAAGCAGTATCTAAGCGAAGCGTTGAGGGGGTAAGCGTACCTGATTGGAAAAGAGGGTTGAGGTGTTACATCAAGAGTAGCGACCACCAGGTATAAATTTAATTAGCCATTCCAATGCTTAGGAGCAAGGGAAGGTATTGTTTATGGCTCCTGACTGTCGGCGACTGGTAGCATGGGGGATGTTGATATCATTCTACGTGGAGGTAGTGTAATGATCTGGGGCTCAGATCATTGGTTCTCCCTTCTCCCCTCTTTTCCCTCCCCTTCTCCCCTCCTTTCCTTCTCCCTGTCCCCTCCTTCCTTCTCCCCTCCCCTTGGCCGTCATTCGTCTCCTCTCCTCTTCCCCCCCCCCCTGTCGCCCATTTGTCAGGGTCAAGAGGTTGACCTGAGGGTAGGGTGGTCGTGGATACCTTGGCTTCTCCCACTCAACTTCCCCACTCAGATATTTCTCTCTCCACCCCCTCTCATCCCACCGCTGCCACCATTGTAACGACCGCTTACCCTGTGGTAATAACCGCGGCCTCTATTGTAATAACCCAATGTTCCCCAGTATTAATCCTGTTATCTTGTGATCTCTCATAATCGTACTATACGCTCTCTATTGTAATTCTCCGTCTTTCTTCACTCAATACCCCAGCTTAACACTGTTACAGTCCAGCATGACCCCTCACTGGACTGCCACGTATGTAAGAGGAATATTAAATGAGGAAGATACACCAAGGACAAGGGTTATTAGTTAAAAAAAACAATAACAAAACACATTTACACTGCCACCACCTTCCTGACCAACCATACCTGAATGTGTCAATCACCGATTCCCCAGGAAGGCAAGGAATCAGTAACCATGGGACTCCGGGTAATATGAATTTCAGTAATAAATGTTGGAAAATTAGTTTGTGTAATTTACGTTACTTATTTGAATCCAAGGGCAACTTTAGTATCTATTACTAGTAGGAGAACATGGGGGCTTCCAATACAACACCTAAAAATGACAAAGTAGCAAAATATATCAAAGGGGAGTTAAGTGAATACCACTGGACAAGCTATACCATTTATTTTATGAAACATGTAAATTAAGACAATTTGAACACATAACCTATTCTATTTCCCTAGAGGCACAATGGATATTTACCGAGGACACAAAACTCAAGTGCTACTCTACCTTAAATACCCGCACTACGGCCACGATGTTGAGGGCTGTCCTCAGCCCCGAGGATACGGGCTTGCGGCCCTGTTCCTAATACACTCCCAAGACACACTGATGAAATTTAGTTTTTCCAACTTATTGCTGGGAAGGATTGCTCCTCCCACCATCTAATACAGCCCCAGGGCTCCACCCATTATTTTGGCCCTGGCCAACCATTTAACACGTAGGCCTGAGGTCTGGCTCTCTAGGGCCAATAAGGACTTGGCCCTTATCTCAGGCCAATCACCTTCACTGATCTGTCGTGGAAAGCTACATGAATTTCTGAAGATTGAGTCAGCTCTCCCCAGCTAGAGAAGGGGGACAAGGCGCGTCTATGGAGCCCAGACACCGATCATTGGTTCTCCCTTCTCCCCTCTTTTCCCTCCCCTTCTCCCCTCCTTTCCTTCTCCCTGTCCCCTCCTTCCTTCTCCCCTCCCCTTGGCCGTCATTCGTCTCCTCTCCTCTTCCCCCCCCCCCCCTGTCGCCCATTTGTCAGGGTCAAGAGGTTGACCTGAGGGTAGGGTGGTCGTGGATACCTTGGCTTCTCCCACTCAACTTCCCCACTCAGATATTTCTCTCTCCACCCCCTCTCATCCCTCTCTGTCCCTCTCAGCAGCGGCCTTCCCCATACCAGGCAGAGTCAAATGTCCCTACTCCTATCTTAGAGGAGACAGGCTTGAACATAAATTATCAGTTTTGTAAACATTGCTCGCAGGTGTCTGGGCTCCATAGACGCGCCTTGTCCCCCTTCTCTAGCTGGGGAGAGCTGACTCAATCTTCAGAAATTCATGTAGCTTTCCACGACAGATCAGTGAAGGTGATTGGCCTGAGATAAGGGCCAAGTCCTTATTGGCCCTAGAGAGCCAGACCTCAGGCCTACGTGTTAAATGGTTGGCCAGGGCCAAAATAATGGGTGGAGCCCTGGGGCTGTATTAGATGGTGGGAGGAGCAATCCTTCCCAGCAATAAGTTGGAAAAACTAAATTTCATCAGTGTGTCTTGGGAGTGTATTAGGAACAGGGCCGCAAGCCCGTATCCTCGGGGCTGAGGACAGCCCTCAACATCGTGGCCGTAGTGCGGGTATTTAAGGTAGAGTAGCACTTGAGTTTTGTGTCCTCGGTAAATATCCATTGTGCCTCTAGGGAAATAGAATAGGTTATGTGTTCAAATTGTCTTAATTTACATGTTTCATAAAATAAATGGTATAGCTTGTCCAGTGGTATTCACTTAACTCCCCTTTGATATATTTTGCTACTTTGTCATTTTTAGGTGTTGTATTGGAAGCCCCCATGTTCTCCTACTAGTAATAGATACTAAAGTTGCCCTTGGATTCAAATAAGTAACGTAAATTACACAAACTAATTTTCCAACATTTATTACTGAAATTCATATTACCCGGAGTCCCATGGTTACTGATTCCTTGCCTTCCTGGGGGATCGGTGATTGACACATTCAGGTATGGTTGGTCAGGAAGGTGGTGGCAGTGTAAATGTGTTTTGTTATTGTTTTTTTTAACTAATAACCCTTGTCCTTGGTGTATCTTCCTCATTTAATATTCCTCTTACATACGTGGCCGTCCAGTGAGGGGTCATGCTGGACTGTAACAGTGTTAAGCTGGGGTATTGAGTGAAGAAAGACGGAGAATTACAATAGAGAGCGTATAGTACGATTATGAGAGATCACAAGATAACAGGATTAATACTGGGGAACATTGGGTTATTACAATAGAGGCCGCGGTTATTACCACAGGGTAAGCGGTCGTTACAGTAGGATGGAGCTGTCGCCACTATCTTGAGGTTATCTTGAGATGATTTCGGGGCTTTAGTGTCCCCGCGGCCCGGTCCTCGACCAGGCCTCCACCCCCAGGAAGCAGCCCGTGACAGCTGACTAACTCCCAGGTACCTATTTACTGCTAGGTAACAGGGGCATTCAGGGTGAAAGAAACTTTGCCCATTTGTTTCTGCCTCGTGCGGGAATCGAACCCGCGCCACAGAATTACGAGTCCTGCGCGCTAACCACCAGGCTACGAGACCTCCTACTAGTTCATTCCATCTGTTTACTTTCCTAACTCCTGTTGAATGATGTAGAGTATGTAAATTTAAATGTGATATGTTCTTGCCTTGTGTTATCTTCTTGAGATGATTTCGGGGCTTTTTAGTGTCCCTGCGGCCCGGTCCTCGACCAGGTCTCCACCCCCAGGAAGCAACCCGTGACAGCTGACTAACACCCAGGTACCTATTTTACTGCTAGGTAACAGGGGGCATAGAGTGAAAGAAACTCTGCCCATTGTTTCTCGCCGGCGCCTGGGATCGAACCCAGGACCACAGGATCACGAGTCCAGCGTGCTGTCCGCTCGGCCGACCGGCTCCCTTCTTAGGGGATTGAAGAATATTTTCCAAGTACTCAGTATCCCAGAAGTCCCAGATTCGTGTGACCCAGTTTTACATAACCCAATCCTATACCCTGGAAACACAAACCGAAACTGTCTCTACTTTTCGCTTGTTACAACTTGTAATAAAGTTGTTACATCTTGGCTTAACGTGTTTATGACGTATTAGAACGTTGTTACAACTTGCTATATTGGTTGTTATAACTGGTTAGGAAGTGTTAAAATTTGTTCGAACGTTGTACCAACGTCGTAGTTTCGGTGTGTGTTTGGCGGGATATGACCTAATCTTGAATGATTCACTCTTGCATGATTTTTACATGATTGTAAACTTTAGGTGATGTAACTTTGCATGACCTAGCATAACCTAACCTAACTTTGCTTAACTTAGTCTTACTGAACCTCACCTTACATGAATAAACTTTACTCTCAGTCGAAAGAATATTAAATTTGCATATTAGGTTCGAACATTTAGGCGGAAAGGAAGGAAATTTTCAGGGGAAAGCGCCAAGTCATTACCGTGTCATCATATGGTATCTGGTGACACGGCTGTCATTCATTCATTCATTTATTCATTCATTCACTTATTCATTCACTTATTCATTCATTCGTTATTCACTCCATATTCATCCCATGGGCAGTGGTGAAAAGGGGTTACAAAGGCATATAATGGGTTCTGGAACCCAACCCCATAAAAGTAATTTACTTAAACAAGTGACAATATTCTGAACCTAATTACACAATTCTTAATATTACCTACACATATACATACATATGTACATACATACATGTATAAACACACATATGTATTCAGGCATATAGATAAATACATGTATCAATGGACTTTTTATATCGCAAGATATTCAAGTAGGGTCCCCCATGGGAGTCATATAGGTGAGAGACCTCGCAGCAAGTTTGGTTAATATGACCTACAGTACCCTAGCCCACCTAGAGTAGGTCAGTAGTGCCCAGTAACTCACATAAACTAGGGCACTGTGGCCGTCGTGGGCAGCGCCACTCATCCTGTGAGTGGACACACCACCATAGTGACAGTATTGGGCAGCGCCACTCATCCTGTGAGTGGACACACCGCCATAGTGACAGTATTGGGCAGCGTCACTCATCCTGTGAGTGAACACACTGCCATAGTGACAGTATTGGGCAGCACCACTCATCCTGTGAGTGAACACACCACCATAGTGACAGTATTGGGCAGCGCCACTCATCCTGTGAGTGAACACACCGCCATAGTGACAGTATTGGGCAGCGCCACTCATCCTGTGAGTGGACACACCGCCATAGTGACAGTATTGGGCAGCGCCACTCATCCTGTGAGTGGACACACCGCCATAGTGACAGTATTGGGCAGCGCCACCCATCCTGTGAGTGGACACACCGCCATAGTGACAGTATTAGGCAGCGTCACTCATCCTGTGAGTGAACACACTGCCATAGTGACAGTATTGGGCAGCACCACTCATCCTGTGAGTGAACACACCGCCATAGTGACAGTATTGGGCAGCGCCACTCATCCTGTGAGTGGACACACCGCCATAGTGACAGTATTGGGCAGCGCCACTCATCCTGTGAGTGAACACACCGCCATAGTGACAGTATTGGGCAGCGCCACTCATCCTGTGAGTGGACACACCACCATAGTGACAGTATTGGGCAGCGCCACTCATCCTGTGAGTGGACACACCGCCATAGTGACAGTATTGGGCAGCACCACTCATCCTGTGAGTGGACACACCGCCATAGTGACAGTATTGGGCAGCGTCACTCATCCTGTGAGTGGACACACCGCCATAGTGACAGTATTGGGCAGCGCCACTCATCCTGTGAGTGGACACACCGCCATAGTGACAGTATTGGGCAGCGCCACTCATCCTGTGAGTGGACACACCGCCATAGTGACAGTATTGGGCAGCGCCACTCATCCTGTGAGTGGACACACCGCCATAGTGACAGTATTGGGCAGCGTCACTCATCCTGTGAGTGGACACACCGCCATAGTGACAGTATTGGGCAGCACCACTCATCCTGTGAGTGGACACACCGCCATAGTGACAGTATTGGGCAGCGCCACTCATCCTGTGAGTGGACACACCGCCATAGTGACAGTATTGGGCAGCGCCACTCATCCTGTGAGTGGACACACCACCATAGTGACAGTATTGGGCAGCGCCACTCATCCTGTGAGTGGACACACCGCCATAGCAGCATATATATCACCCATCAATAAGGATTCTTAATCGTGTCTCATGTAATCGGTATAAGCACAACCTCCTCCGACCAGGCTGTTGTGGGTAGCATCTGGTGATGCAACTGTGCTCCATAACACTGAAACAATAAATTAAGTCTATTTTTGTATCCTTTCTGCCTTATTTCAGGTCACGAGAATCCCAAATGTGAAGGGAAATGAGACCAAATTTCAGCTCATGTAAAAAAACAAATGCCTCGTTAGCTGCGTGACCTGCGTTAGCTGTGGTGGGTATGTGGGTCTGCGGGCCGCTCCAAGCAACAGCCTGGTGGACCAAACTCTCACAAGTCAAGCCTGGCCTCGGGCCGGGCTTGGGGAGTAGAAGAACTCCCAGAACCCCATCAACCAGGTATATGTGGGCCTGCGGGCCGCTCCAAGCAACAGCCTGGTGGACCAAACTCTCACAAGTCAAGCCTGGCCTCGGGCCGGGCTTGGGGAGTAGAAGAACTCCCAGAACCCCATCAACCAGGTATCAACCAGGTAGCAGTGTAAGCAGCATTATTTACAAGTAGTGTAGCTGGGAGCAGGGTGAAGCTAGGAGAGAAGCAGGAGAGCCTTCCGATATTCTATCACCGCCTCATCTATCCTGATAGACGCTGAAGCAGTACCAATGAAAGTATTAAAATCTCGGAATAGATTGTTATATGTCCTCTATCTCTATCTCCTGTGAGTAAATAGGTACCTGGTAGATAGACAGCTGCCACGAGCTACTTCCTGAGGGGGTGCAGGCCTGGTCGAAGACACTAAACCCCCGAAATCACCTCAAGATAACCTCAAGATAACCCTCATCTCACCTACTGAAGGAACAGATTGAATTCCAAATCAATGCTGCAGGGGTAAGCCAAAGTGACTATATAGATGCTGTAATAAGCATGAGTGACTATATAAATGCTGTAATAAGCATGAGTGACTATATAGATGCTGTAATAAGCATGAGTGACTATATAGATGCTGTAATAAGCATGAGTGACTATATAGATGCTGTAATAAGCATGAGTGACTATATAGATGCTGTAATAAGCATGAGTGACTATATAGATGCTGTAATAAGCATGAGTGACTATATAGATGCTGTAATAAGCATGAGTGACTATATAGATGCTGTAATAAGCATGAGTGACTATATAGATGCTGTAATAAGCATGAGTGACTATATAGATGCTGTAATAAGCATGAGTGACTATATAAATGCTGTAATAAGCATGAGTGACTATAGCATAATGATGCTAACCTCTTTCGCGGGCTGTATGAGGCAAAGATTCGTGGCTGAGGCAGCCAGCATACTGAGGGCACAGCTGAGGCTGTGGGCTGAGTAGTAATCAGCGGACACCGTGTGACAATTCTTAACTGCTCGCTGTTGGCAGGACAAGGAGAGCGTGCAGGGGGGGCGGGGGGCGCCTGAGAAGGGGGGGGGGGAGGGGGGGGAGGGATAATGGGGGGGATACATAGGATAGAGAAGTAAATAGAGGGATAGTACACCAGAAAGGGAGGGAATAGATAGGAAATTCAGAGGAGCAAATGAGGAATTGAGAGGGGGGAGGGAAGGAGGAGGAGGTAGAGAAAGGGGGGGAGGGAAGGAGGAGGAGGTAGAGAAAGGGGGGAGGGAAGGAGGAGGAGGTAGAGAAAGGGGGGGGGGGTTAGGGGGGTGATGGAGAGAGGGGAGGGGAGAGGTAGGCAGGGCAGAATGGGGGGAGGGGGTTAGGAGGGGCGAGGAGCCTATCCAGTCGTAGGGCCTAAAGGCAGGATGAACTAACCGACTCGATCACAGCATTACACGTGGACACAGGTACAGGGACACGTGGATACAGGTACAAGGACACGTGGACACATGCACAAGGACACATGGACACAGTCAACTAAGTCACAGTCAACATGCGAACCGAGACATAAACATAAGTCATATTACCTAAAAGCTGATAAAAAAACGATAAAATGTAAAAACTAATAAAATTAAAAAGTGATAAACGCAATAAAAAATATATATAATGTGACCAAAAAGTTCAATACCTCAGGCACACATAAGACAATATAAACAATATATTCCCCCCAAAAAATATTAACCTTCTTTTAGTAACATCAAATCAAAGCTTTTTCAAAGGAACTTCTCCAACTCACTGTATTGCATTGCGTCGTGGGGAGAGACTGATCCCTTGTGGGCCTTAAGCGCAAGCAGGGGGTGTTGGTACCAAGCAGGACAAGCTCCCAGGTGGTGGTCATCACTATACCACCAATGCTAAACGTTTAGGTAGCTTTAGATACCCTTTAGATACCCTAGATACTAGATAGATGTGTCTACTGTAGCTACAAGGGGGTGTTGGGGTCTCTTTCTATACCTGGGGTAGTTAGGTTTTCTGAATGTGTTAAAATGTATGTACTGTCTCTTTCACACACACACACACACACACACACACACACACACACACACACACACACACACACACACACACACACACACACACACACACACACACACCCACACCCACACCCACACACACCTGTCCTGGGACAGCAGCAGCATCATGGGGTACAGCAGTTACAGGTGTGCTGGTAACAGTAATACCACCCATTAACTACAGCAGTCACTTGACGGTACAAACGATCCTATTGCCGAGCTCCGAGTCTGCCAGGCCGACGTCTTTCCTTGCAACCACCATCAATGTTTCAGACGCTGTCCCAAGCCAAGCTGTATCTTGAGATGATTTCGGGACTTTTTAGTGTCCCCGCGGCCCGGTCCTCGACCAGGCCTCCACCCCCAGGAAGCAGCCCGTGACAGCTGACTAACACCCAGGTACCTATTTTACTGCTAGGTAACAGGGGCATAGGGTGAAAGAAACTCTGCCAAATGTTTCTCGCCGGCGCCTGGGATCGAACCCAGGACCACAGGATCACGAGTCCAGCGTGCTGTCCGCTCGGCCGACCGGCTCCCTGTATAGAAGTGCATTGGCAGAAAAGGCAGAAGATGAATACGGTGTGGCAAAGTCTGCCCCCTGTGCGAAGTCCACTTACGAAACCTCTACATCTTTGCTCAATCTTGTTTACAATTTTGTAAACACGTGTGCTTGGAGGCGTTACTGGGTTGCCTGAACCTTGGACCATTAGCGACCCTCGCAAACTCGAAGACTCTTTGATGGTAACAGAGTAAGCCGCTATGGAGGAAAAAAGATGAACAGGTTTCGTGGTGGTCAGGTAAACATGTTTGGTGAATCCCGGATCTCCAACATGTCTTCCTAAAACGAACAAATCGACAAGGGCCGTGACGAGGATTCGAACCTGCGTCCGGGAGCATCCCAGACCCTTGGGATGCTCCCGGACGCAGGTTCGAATCCTCGTCACGGCCCTTGTGGA
Source organism: Procambarus clarkii (assembly GCF_040958095.1). Lineage (NCBI taxonomy): Eukaryota > Metazoa > Arthropoda > Malacostraca > Decapoda > Cambaridae > Procambarus > Procambarus clarkii. Next base: position 10,656,906 of record NC_091236.1, read on the forward strand.
TTTGTCCATTTGATGCATCACGTTAGTGTGATCTCTGTATGTAATGTCTTCCTAACGTTGCCCCAACGTCACCAAAACAACGTAAAGTGTGCCCCTCTCCTAACCTACCAGAGGACCCAAAACAGAAAACGGGGTAGTATATCACTTTCGCCAGTTGCTCTTTGGGCCTTAGATCGAAATGCGCCGTTCTTCGTAAGCGGAACAGATTGGAACGGAAGAATAATTCCGTTTTCTAAATGTCCTTTCCCGCCGGCGGTCGCTTCCTTGAGATTACAGCTCCAAGCGTCTGGAGGAAAGACAGATTACTGGCGTCAGAGTCTGATGTATCCAGCCTGGCATACCCTTATCTTACCCCCTCACTACTGGTCACTAGTCCTGCCACCTACAGGGAAAAACAGCTCACTATTTATGACTTTTGATGATGATTTGATGAAGATTAAGCCACCCAAAAGGTGGCACGGGCATGAATAGCCCGTAAGTGGTGGCCCTTTTAAGCCATTACCAGTATCAAGAGCTGATACTGGAGATCTGTGGAAGTGCGACTGCACCCTGCGTGACGGGAGATGTCTCCCTTGTGAATGTGTTAAGATGAAGATGAAGCCACCCAAAAGGTGGCACAGGCATGAATAGCCCGTAAGTGGTGGCCCTTTTGAGCCATCACCAGTATCAATAGATGATGTATTTATGACGGTGTAGGAGAAGATATGAATGTTTCAGGCGGTTTGTCAGTAATTTAGTTATGACGTCATGCCCTTGGGACACAAAGGCACACCAGAATCCGAAAGCTGTTTCACACCTATGGTTAAAAATAGACAAGGGGGGGGGGGTAACTATCCAATTGCTCCTGCGGAAATGTACTTGATTATCAGTATTTTAACACAAGATTGTTAACTGTAACTTAATTGGCCGTTGAGTGATAAGCGTTTGTAATTGACCTGACTGATCATGTGACGTCAGATATGCTTTTTTTTATTCCACAGGACTTCGGGGAGGGAGAAAAATTAACCCAATGACGTCATTTGGACGCCATGTTGGAATTCCTAACTTGCAGCTGTAGGATGTCAATATATTATTCCATTGGACGAAACATTTTAAAATATTGTATAAATTACACGACTTCAGTAAAAAAAATGTTTACTCAAAAAGAGCAAACTTTATGTATAAATAATCATATATAAAAAAACACGAATTATGTATACATAGGTGATGTATATACATTTAAAGTGATGTATATACATTTAAAGTGATGTATATACATTTAAAGTGATGTATATACATTTGATGTATATACATTTATATTTAAAGCGTGTAAATGACATGTATAATCCTATATGATCCAGATAACTTATCCAAATAGAGCATATATTGATGCAATAACTGATAATGAATTTAAAATTTAGAGTGAAACATACTTAAATTAGTAATTGTAAAATAAACAGAAATACAATTAGTGAATTTAAAACACGAATATAAAAAAAATTTAAATCAGAAATAAGTCGATTTGTTAACAAAATAAGATTAAATAACGACGAAGAAAGTCGATCAACTGTCCACATCGTCGACTTCCTTTTAAGTTACAAGATATGTTTATTACATAATAATATACATAATATGTATATGTGTACAATAATTCATATAATTGTTCTTTAATACGCCTTGGGAGAGATTAGGGTCAAAGACCTGAGAAAATATCACTTGTCAGCGTCATTGTCAGGGGCGCCTGATAGCTGAGTGGACAGCGCTTCGGATTCGTAGTCCTGAGGTTCGGGTTCGATCCCCGGGAGAGGGGAGCCGGTCGGCCGAGCGGACAGCACGCGGGACTTGTGATCCTGTGGTCCTGGGTTCGATCCCAGGCGCCGGCGAGAAACAATGGGCAGAGTTTCTTTCACCCTATGCCCCTGTTACCTAGCAGTAAAATAGGTACCTGGGTGTTAGTCAGCTGTCACGGGCTGCTTCCTGGGGGTGGAGGCCTGGTCGAGGATTGGGCCGCGGGGACACTAAAGCCCCGAAATCAATCATCTCAAGAAATGGGCAAAATGTTTCTTTCACCCCTGATGGCCCTGTTACCTAGCAGTAAATAGGTACCTGGGAGTTAGACAGCTGCTTCGTGTGTGTGTGTGTGTGTGTGTGTGTGTGTGTGTGTGTGTGTGTGTGTGTGTGTGTGTGTGTGTGTGTGTGTGTGTGTGTGTGTGTGAGCCTGTGGTATTGTGTAGTGGGCGGGGTATGTATGTATGTACATATGTAACCAGCTTCTTGATAAATACCACGGGAGACATCTCCCGTCACGCAGGGTGCAGTCGCACCTCCACAGATCTCCAGTATCAGCTATTGACACTGGTAATGGCTCAAAAGGGCCACCACTTCCGGGCTATTCATGCCCGTGCCACCTTTTAGGTGGCTGAATCTTCATCAATCTGATAGATACCCAGAGGCAGTGGTGTGTGTGTGTGGCTGTGGGTAAAGCAAGGTGTCTGGTGTCCCATTATCTTCGACCAATGCCAAGCACAGCGCCTGTACCTTGACTCGCAAAATTAGCTTCATACGATCTTCCTGAAGGTTTTTGTGTGTCGGTGCTTTAATATCTCTCCAGCCTCACCTATATTATATATATATATATATATATATATATATATATATATATATATATATATATATATATATATATATATATATATATATATATATATATTGTTGTTGAGTATGACCAAAAGGGGCAAGATATTTTTTTAAATATAAAAATATAATTTAAAATATTTTTATTTTAAATAAATGTTTTAATATTTTTCCAAATTTTTTCAATATTTCTTATGTTTTTCGTCACTGTCGGGGGGAAGTTGAAAAATTAACTCTCCAAAGCTCATTTTCACCCTTGTATTTTTGGTCTGATTCCTAGGCATGCGTTTCACAAGGTTACTCCTAACATTCTCAATACCAATTACACTCCTTACATTCGTACCAATACACTAGGCTAGTATATACGTACACAATACAATAAAATAATAACTCCAACTGGTTTACAACGTGTTCGTCACGTTACTGCAATATTTGAAAAAAATTATGTTTTACAATACAATCTACATTCAGTCTTTGCATCAGTTCAACTTGATAGAAATACACAACCCTTTCCTTATGTTAAGAATCTGCGTTAAACTATCACTATTTTCCTCTTCAATGGTGAGAAGGGTACAGTTTACAGGCGATGAGTCACAATAACGTGGCTGAAGTATGTTGACCAGACCACACACTAGAAGGTGAAGGGACGACGACGTTTCGGTCCGTCCTGGACCATTCTCAAGTCGATTGTCTTGAGAATGACGGTTGAGAGGCGGGACCAAAGAGCCAAAGCTCAATCCCCGCAAGCACAAATAGGTGAGCACACACACACACACACACACACACACACACACACACACACACACAATCGACTTGAGAATGGTCCAGGACGGACCGAAACGTCGTCGTCCCTTCAATTTCTAGTGTGTGGTCTGGTCAACAAGGGTACAGCTTAGGTTGTTTCTCTCATGATATAATGTTGGTTCAGGTGTCTTATGGCGTTAAACTAAGAGGGGACCTTTGAGAACACGACCTTTAGGCTATATTCATGGTTATCTTGAAGTTATCTTGAGATGATTTCGTGGCTTTTAGTGTCCCCGCGGCCCGGTCCTCGGCCAGGCCTCCACCCCCAGGAAGCAGCCCGTGACAGCTGACTAACACCCAGGTACCTATTTTACTGCTAGGTAACAGGGGCACAGGGTGGAAGAAACTCTGTCCATTGTTTCTCGCCGGCGCCTGGGATCGAACCCAGGACCACAGGCTCACAAGTCCATGGTAGCGACATTCACGGTATTGGAGCTTTGAAAACACGACATTTAGTCTACAATCATGGTAGCGACATCCACGGTACTGGACCCTTGAGAACATGACTTCTAGACCACAATCATGGCAGCGACATCCATCGACTAGGAACAGGTTGGACACCTTGAAGACGACGTCCTTCCTCATAATAATAGGTCCGGCGACATCTCCACTGTCCTGAAGCTTGTGAGGGGCTAATAGCTGTATGGCCAACGTATCACACTTCGTGTCGAGGCTAAAGATGAGTCTCCGTGCTCCGACTTCTACTTTGTCTACTAACGCGAGTAGATGGGGGCCCGGGACTCATCTGACATTTACGTAACGCCCCCTTTTACGAAACCTGGGCATCAATCATTTGTTTTCATTCGATGTTTTCAGCTTGGGGGAGTTCACAGCTACAGGGGGATTACTGTTAGAAACAGCCTTGTAATGCCCCGGAGCTCGTAAACTGTTTATGTAAACAAAGTTATGATAGGTGGAATATCTAAACGGATGTACAGGTTTCGTTAAATCTCTTCTGGGATGAAAGATTGAGAAGCAGCTTAAGCTACAAGCTTAAGTGATTTCAAGTAAATTAAGTGAATTTGCAAACTTAAGTAGTGATTCCAATACATTATTCCATATATTCCTGTATATTTCACCATCTTGAGGTTATCTTGAGATGATTTCGGGGCTTAGTGGCCCCGCGGCCCGGTCCTCGACCAGGCCTCCACCCCCAGGAAGCAGCCCGTGACAGCTGACTAACACCCAGGTACCTATTTTACTGCTAGGTAACAGTACATCAGGGGTGAAAGAATGCCCATTGTTTCTCGCCGGCGCCTGGGATCGAACCCGGAACCACAAGGATCACGCGTCCAGTGTTCTATCCGCTCAGCCACCGGCTCCATATGGATAATATTCCCACCTCATGAAGGAACACCTGTATCCCTGGATAATAACTCTACACATGTTAAATTATATGTATTATCCTGGATATTATATCGTCAAAAATGAATCATAGAAGGAAGAAATCCATTGTATGGCAGGATAGGCGTATGTATCTACACATGTATATGGATAGGTGCTGAGGCAGTGTACATATTAGATTAGATAAGGCGAGGGAGGGAAGATGCTGTGAGGTGAGATAAGGGGAAAGTGATAGTAGAGAAGATTTGAGTTTTTGGAGTGTGGTGATGGTCAAGCAGATGAGATCAGAGGAGATGTTATGAAGTGATGTGAGGTGAGTGATGTTACAGGAGATAAGATGAGATCACATGATATGATATGTGAGATGAGGTGATGTGAGATGATAGATGAAGTGAGATATAAGTGTCAGGGGAGATGTTATGAAGTGATGTGAGGTGAGTGATGTTACAGGAGATAAGATGAGATCACATGATGTGATATGTGAGATGAGGTGATGTGAGATGATAGATGAAGTGAGATATAAGTGGATGCTGCCGGTGGCTGCGCATCTCTGCATAAACATGAATCAAAACGTGCCCTCTTAAATACATGTATTCATTCTACATTCATTCTGAATGTATACATTCAGTCGTGTTAAAAAGACAGGAATTTGTCCTTCAGGCATAATTTAAAATAATGAGTTAGTTTTAAGGTCTACTCTCCTGATGCTTAACCCACAGAGAAGACGAGGAATTAGCAATCAGCAAGGGAGGTAATTTGCCCAAACTAGGCAGTTCGTGTTAATACCCACCAATCACACATACCATTTTATTCAACCAAACTTGTCAGTGAGCAAACTACGGGCTCACCATAGACCGTGCTACTTGGAACTTTTTGTTCCAAGTAGCGAATCTTTAACAACAACATTGTGTCTGTGATCTCCTGGTAAGTTGTTCCACGTTTCTGTGACTCGTATGTCTCAACCTGTGTACAATGCAAGTCACAATAACCTAATGAATCTATGATTGAAAGCTGTATCAACTTCCCATGAACTCCACAAACACACATATACACACTGCCTAGGTGTGTGATAGGCTGGAACGTGATGGAGAGAGAAACTGAAAGCTCTATCAACTTCCCATGAACTCCACAAACACACACATATACACACTGCCTAGGTGTGTGATAGGCTGGAACGTGATGGAGAGAGAAGCAGAGTAATGATCATGCCGTGAATGATACCAGAATCGACAAGGATGAGGAACGTGATGGAACTGCCGACTGGAACATGATGGGCCTAAAAGTATCTTTTTTATCCCAGTTCTTTTTTAATTTATTATACTTCTCATATTTTTATTAGTGTATTGAGTGTCATATTGTTGTCAATATATATATTAATGCCTTGTACTAATCTTTCATCCATCAGTTTATTGACATTTTTCTCACCTTATATTCTTAGCTTTTCTTGAGAATGCAAATTAAGCTTTTATTTTTCATTTGTTTCTCAGAAATGAGATTCCTAATTATAAGGATTGGCTTTGTCATCCTTCTCTGAACATAATCAAGGATTTGATGTCCATTCTATAATAGTAGGCATCCTTCAGTCTAAGACTATGGGGTTGCGCCCAGACAGGGCGCAAAGCCTGGGTAGGTAGAAATGGAGGAGAAGCTGTTACCCATGCAGCAGGTCCCCCCCTCTCTATGTTGCTAGAGAGAAAGGTAAATGCCAATACACATGGTTCCAGCAACGACGCAACTATTCTATAGTATGGTCATCAAAACTGAACTACATAATCTAAATGGGGCCTAACAAGAGTAAGATATTTACTGATGAACCACCTGTCTTATTGAACAAATCCACAAAGCCGTGACGAGGATTCGAACTTACGTCCGAGAGCATCCCAGACGCTGCTTTAATCCCTTGTGGATGTGTTCATTTGATGCATCAGGCTATTGTGATTTCTGTGTGACCTGTCTGATTGTTAATTATAGATATGAATTTTTGATGTAGATCTATCTGCCTTGAAAATAGATCTATCTATTTCTGATGTAGATCTATCTGCCTTAAAAATAGATCTATCTATTTCTGATGTAGATCTATCTGCCTTAAAAATAGATCTATATGGCATCAGTTATGGGTCAAATTTTATGCATCTTTCAAGACATTAATAAAGAATTCGCAGCAGAGTTTTATTAAAGGTTATTGATTCATAATAAATTTTCTTTCATTATTTTCTTATTACATTTGTGGCAGTCGATAGTGAACAATATTTCCTCACTGTTCACCGTGACTTTAGCAGAAACTCTGATACTGTTTACACTACTCGCTCTCGGACGCAGGTTCGAATCCTCGTCACGGCCCTTGTGGAGTTGTTCTCTGATACTCTTGCTCGCGAGTAACTGATTAGCTAGTTCAAGACGCTTGGAATTGGACGAATTATATTAAAATTATATTAGCAGTCTCCGTGGTGTAGTGGTAAGACACTCGCCTGGCGTTCCGCGAGCGCTATGTCATGGGTTCGTATCCTGGCCGGGGAGGATTTACTGGGCGCAATTCCTTAACTGTAGCCTCTGTTTAACGCAACAGTAAAATGTGTACTTGGTTGTAACAACGATTCTTCGCGGCGGGGGATCGTATTCCAGGGACCATAGGATTAAGGACTTGCCCGAAACGCTACGCGTACTAGTGGCTGTACAAGAATGTAACAACTCTTGTATATATCTCAAAAAAAAAAAAAAAAAAAAAAAAAAAAACGACCTTGAGCGTATCTCAAAGAAATAAAGAAGCAGTCAAGAGTTGAAAACTGTTGAAAGTGGTGAGCGCTGGACTTTGTACTTGGACCGCCGTTGTCTACCCGCCAAACACACACCGAAACTACGACGTTGGTACAACGTTCCAACAAGTTTTAACACCTCCTAACCAGTTATAACAACTAATATAGCAAGTTGTAACAACGTTGTAATACGTCATAAACACGTTAAGCCAAAATGTAACAACTTTATTACAAGTTGTAACAAGCGGGAAATAGAGACAGTTTCGGTTTGTGTTTCCAGGGTACCCAGCCCCGGTCCCTTGAATTGCCACAACGTACAAATTCCAACGTTCTAACGCTAACCAGAAGTGCATAAACCCCCAAGCCTCCCACCTAACCTAACCTAACCTAACCTAACCTAACCTAACCAGAAGTGCATAAACCCCCAAGCCTCCCACCTAACCTAACCTAACCTAACCTAACCTAACCTAACCTAACCAGAAGTGCATAAACCCCCAAGCCTCCCACCTAACCTAACCTAACCTAACCTAACCTAACCTAACCAGAAGTGCATAAACCCCCAAGCCTCCCACCTAACCTAACCTAACCTAACCTAACCTCGCCAACCTATACATAGAAAACGTGGATTTTGGTGACCCCATAATCCCAGCAGAACGACTTCACGATTGTTATTGAAAAAAGGGGTAGTTATAGCACCGGTTATATGGGACCGGTTGAAGGGTGGTAAAGGGTAGGGTCATTGGTGTAGGGGATGAGGGAGAGAGAGCATATAGTGTGTTGGAGATGTTGAATATGGTTTGGGGGTGGAGAGTATATGGTGTAGGGAAGGTGTTGAGCATGGTGGGGGAGGGGGAGGGGGGGGGAGGTGGTGGAGCATTTTTAGAGGCACTAATACAAGGGGAAGACGTGTGAGGTGGCAGAGTTATGTGTAACTAAGATGCCTTATTCACTCTCGTGTTCTTGAAGATATCCTCAAATTGCACTCAGAATTCGCCAGTGCAGGCTACTGAACATATGGCCCTGTATGACTAACCATCCTGCGAGATGGGGACTTTTAGTACCACTGCTGCCTTATTCACTCTTGTATGAGTGAATACAGGAATGTTTCTTGCGTCCTTGATGATATCCTCAGAGTGCATTTAGAGTTCGCCAGTGCAGACTACTTATCACATGCCTCTGTATGACTAACCATCCTGTGTGATGGGGACTTTAGCATCACGTAGCTAGCTTTTTGACACACTGTACTCCCCTTCATATAGTCTAGGGCAGCTGCACAAACGCACATATACCTTATGTGTTAATGACAAAAAAAAAGTTACTAGCACCTAGGCAATCCTTGACAAACTGATGACCCTAAGACATCGAAGTCTCAGGATGCAGCAGTCTTACAGGTGTTCGATATGGAGGAATTGTGTCTTCTATGCGTTCGATTATTGGCTTGCGTCTAGATAGAGACGTAGATGTGTTCGGTTGGCTTAAAGCGTCCATTCCGTTGACGTTCAGATCTTGAAGAGCCAAGGGCCAGATTCACGAAGCAGTTACACAAGCACTTACGAACGTGTACATCTTTCCTCAATCTTTGACGGCTTTGGTTACATTTATTAAACAGTTTACAAGCATGAAAACTTGCCAATCAACTGTTGTTATTGTTATAAACAGCCTCCTGGTGCTTCGGAGTTCATTAACTGTTTAACAATTGTAAACAAATCCACCAAAGATTGAGAAAAGATGTACAGGTTCGTAAATGATTGCGTAACTGCTTCGCGAATCAGGCCCCAGGCTACCTCTCACATACTCGGCAGATTTTTTTTTTTTTTTGAGATATATACAAGAGTTGTTACATTCTTGTACAGCCACCAGTACGCGTAGCGTTTCGGGCAAGTCCTTAATCCTATGGTCCCTGGAATACGATCCCCGCCGCGAAGAATCGTTTTTTCATCCAAGTACACATTTTACTGTTGCGTTAAACAGAGGCTACAGTTAAGGAATTGCGCCCAGTAAATCCTCCCCGGCCAGGATACGAACCCATGACATAGCGCTCGCGGAACGCCAGGCGAGTGTCTTACCACTACACCACGGAGACCTAACCTAGATGATAAGTTTCAGACCACATAGAAGCAAATGGAGCTAATCTCCCGATGACAACTGGGTCAAAAACCCCCTAGGAATATATGGGAGAATTCCCGACAAATACAACCTCCACTATTAATGTCATCTTGATTCTTGAGTGGTTATCTTGAGATGATTTCGGGGCTTTAGTGTCCCCGCAGCCCGGTCCTCGACCAGGCCTCCACCCCCAGGAAGCAGCCCGTGACAGCTGCCTAACACCCAGGTACCTATTTTACTGCTAGGTAACAGGGGCATAGGGTGAAAGAAACTCTGCCCATGGTTTCTCGCCGGCGCCTGGGATCGAACCCAGGATCACAGGATCACAAGTCAAGTGTGCTGTCCGCTCGGCCGACCGGCTCCCTAGTTGAAATAATTGGCGCTTCCACTTCGTGTGTTTGCTGGGGACATTGAGGCCACGTGGTCCTGCCGCCACGTCGAAGACAGGAAAGGCGGGAACGAGCGGTGAGGACCGGCGCGAACTGGCTGGTCTGTGTGTCACATCCCACGTCCTCTCCCACCATTGGCAAGTACACGACATTACAGTATTGTCATGCTCCTGCTGTGCCCTCCTCCCCGCCCTTCCCCACTCCCTGCCTCCCCTTGTAAATTAAGCAGAGCTGGTTCGGCCGGCTAAGACTTCCCTCTTGACTCCTGGCTAGCGTAATGTTGTGGGCTATATCGCCTTGTGTGTGTGTGTCTCTCTGACTGTCTCTCTCTCTCTCTCTCTCTCTCTCTCTCTCTCTCTCTCTCTCTCTCTCTCTCTCTCTCTCTCTCTCTCTCTCTCTCTTTCAGCTCATTTCAGCCAACACACACACCTCTTAATTCTGTTCTGTAATGTTGTTCACTCTGATTTTCTCCCGGGGATGCTGCTTTCACTCTGGGTTTCTCCTGAGGATGCTGCTTTCACTCTGGTTTTCTTCCGAGGATGCTGCTTTCACTCTGGTCTTCTCCCAAGGATGCTGGTTTCACTCTGGTTTTTATCCCAAGGATGCTGCTTTCACTCTGGCCTTCTCCCGGAGGATGTTGGACAGCATCACTCTGCTCTCCTGTGAGATGTTGGACAGCATCACTCTGATCTCCCGTGAGATGTTGGACAGCATCACTCTGCTCTCCTGTGAGATGTTGGACAGCATCACTCTGCTCTCCTGTGAGATGTTGGACAGCATCACTCTGCTCTCCTGTGAGATGTTGGACAGCATCACTCTGATCTCCCGTGAGATGTTGGACAGCATCACTCTGATCTCCCGTGAGATGTTGGACAGCATCACTCTGATCTCCCGTGAGATGTTGGACAGCATCACTCTGCTCTCCCGTGAGATGTTGGACAGCATCTGATCTCCCATGGGATGCTGGAGAGCATCACTGATCCTCCGATGGATGCTGCCTCAGCATGAATATCATAATTACTATATATTAACCTCCTCATTCTGCCGCACGCTACCCTACTTACTCCTCCTCGAATTGAATTTTTCTGTCTCATTTATCATCCACTTGGACCCCCGCTTCTGCAGGTTTGTGCTCGATCCCCCGATGGTCCAAGTGGTTAGGCACCAATACCTCCCTCTGTCCTATTTAGCTCCTTGTACCGTGTCCTCGTATATCCTAATTGCTTTTCCTCATAACCCAGTTCATTGTCCTTATATCTTGGTTCCTTTTTCTCGTACCCCCCCCCCCCCGTATTTCTCGAAGGGAGAAATTAACATATATTCTAATGTTTAGATAAAACTATTTTTTGTCTTAATGTGATGATAAATATTATTTATAGTTAATTTTGTGATAAGTATTATCATTCCTAGGTTAAATAACTGTATCTGTTAAGTTGTATTCAGAGACGTCACAACCAACTCACAACGTAACCACAACCTTGTTTCGTAGTTCCCAACTAACACACAACCTAACCTAACTACAACATTATTTCCAAACGTTATAGTGAAATACTGCTGTTAGAATACTGTGGTTGTGAGTTTGTATATTTAACAACATAGGAATTAACAGAAGCTGTGTAGGGGCTATTGACCCAATCCAACCAACTATTTATACACATCGAAACTCACTCATGGAGGGTGAACTGACTCATCAGACGCTAGATCACCTACATATTCATGGCGTGAGATGTGTGAGTCAATCCCCTCTTTCGTGAATATGTTTACCTGTGACCCCAGGCGCTAGTGAATCTAGTGCCAGTCTTAATTGTAACTTGGAATAATGATATGGTATGTATGATGGATATATGTATATATATATATGCTAGGATGTGTGTTGGAGATGTCATCAAACATATTAAGTGTTACGGCCACTATAGACGTGTAACCAGGTCTGTAACCAGGCACTAGATGGATGAATCTAGTTTATTGTATCTGACCCCAAGTCGATAGTACGCTTTCAAGAATTGGCAATATAGTGCAGTAAGGAAAAGGGCGGATGAACAAAACACTATTCCCTTAACCAGTGTATTTATCTTCACCGTTAAAATATATTATTTCTACACTAATGTACAGTGATGTCGCTTTCACTCAGGACACCCAAAAGCGCTGACATACAGTGTTCGCCAACCCCAGCGTTTCCACCACCCAGGACCTTGTCCACTCGTACTGGGAAACACTGGCGAGTTCACGTTCTCTGTGGGCCGGGCCACCGACACAGTCTCACGAGGTGCCTATACCCCACTATCGCTCTCCAGCCCCTTGCTGGCAGAGGACCTCAGCCACACGCTGATCCGGGTCACACAAAGAACCGTATACAGGGGTAGCTAACCCCAGTAGAAGCCTCTAGCAAACGGCTAGCGGCACTTTACAACAGGAACCTCACTGTTGACCGTTACTCTCCTAAACCAATTCCCGGGTACGCCGATCGTTACCAACACTACGTTATATAGCAACTAACACACTGCGTAGATCAACGGCAGCTTACTCAGTCTTCTTCCATGACCAGGCGGAGAGTACGTGGACTGCCCAAGGTAAACTGCCCTCTTCAGTACGACTGCCTCTACACCTCACCTCTGTGGACATAAACGTCATCAGTTACATAGACTGTACACTGGGGAAACCATGGGATAACACTCACTCACCGGGGAGTTGACATTATGCTCTTTAGCACAAAAGATGGCGCTGATCGTGAGCTGCCATCCACCAGAAGTCATCTACATCGACCCCTCTTGCTAACCAGGGCAGGGAACAGAACGCTGTAACGCCAATAGATGGCGTTGTCCACGTAACGTCCAATATCAGAGGAGTTTGAGTGCAGACTCATAGATGGCGCTGGAATTGTCACTCTACACTCAGACGACGGTGACGAGACCGTAACATTAAGGATGTCTGTATTATCTTTTGTTTTAATGCAAAATGTGTTTTTCAAGTTAAAATTACCTTTGCTATACACGAAGGAAGCGGAGACACTGCTAAATTCGATACATTTAGCGAATAGTTTTTTTGGTAGGAGCTTATGGGGGTGAAAGAGGCCTACTTGTGTGATACAGTGTAGGTTTGAGAAGATGACCTCTGACCCCTTGTTAGAGGTCAGAGGTCAACTTATACCTACTGACATTGGTGTTTCAAGACCTTCGTTTCGATTGACGGTCAACTGACTGTTTGGTGGGGATATACACCACCGCTCCTGTGCCAGATAAGCCCACTACGGGCTCACCATAGCCCGTGCTACTTGGAACTTGTTCCGAGTAGCTGAATCTATAACAACATAACATCCTGGTATCTAACAGATGAACGTTTTGGTAGTTCGGTGTACTTAGCCTCATTGTTCGTGTGGCTGCTATATACCAGTCACATTAACAAGGACAGGAAGTGGTAATGCAAGAGAATTTAAACTTGTAATGGTAGGGACATACAAAATACCCTTTGATGATATTTGTATCTATTTCTCCGAGGCTATGAGGTTCCCCATTTTTAGCTAAAGGTGGTACTCTCTCTCTCTCCCTAATTGTCCTATTTCTACCTTTGTATCTTTCTCTCCCTCTCTCCCTCTTTCTCCTATTCTTCTCTCTCTCTGATGATAAGAATATAAATAGGTTGATGTGTATAACATCACATGCTTGGGTCAGTAGCGGGGTTGGAGGGGGGTTATTGTAGCAGAGTGGCTTGAACTGGCTTGTTCTGAAGTGGTGTGGCTTGTTCACTGTACTACTCCTCGACGGCTCTGTAATGTCATGCGGAGAGGTCTGCCTTAATCAGCTTCCTCTGTACCTGGCTTGTTAAGTTAATGCATCACAGTAATGTTATGTGTGTGTGTGTGTGTGTGTGTGTGTGTGTGTGTGTGTGTGTGTGTGTGTGTGTGTGTGTGTGTGTGTGTGTGTGTGTGTGTGTGACAGACAGACAGGCTAACCAGGCAGCCTTTATGATGGTGTCTGACTTGACAACAACCATGTCAAGATATGGCAGAGTAAGCCAGTTTAAACCTACCATGAACACACGCACACACACACACACACACACACACACCCACACCCACACACACACACACACACACACACCCACACCCACACACACACACACACACACACACACACACACACACACACACAAAAACGCTACATTTGTGTCTTTGTTTCTTGTTCATTGAAATGTATATATATTTTTATCAGAATTTTTGTTTTTGATTTAAATATATAATTCACATTAGATACAAGGTAAAGCAGGATCCACCACTGTGTCCTTCATATGGACACTTGACCGAATTTTCAAATGAGAGCGAGCCGAGGAATCAATGATCGCGGATGGAGTAAATTTCTTGATGTATATCCACAGTGAGACTCCAGAATGGCTGAGCGTCTTGAGTTGTTGATACTGTCTTCTGAGTGTCTTCTGATTGGAGCAGGTTGGGGTTTATTCTGAATATATATATAACAGTAAGGCCTCCGATATCAGCTAAAAAAGAGACATGATTTACGAAGAATTGTCCTAGACTTCTCTTGTCTGAGATGGAAGGTGGTGGCGGATTGGGTTGGGGTGGGGTGGGGGGGGGAGGGTGGGGGTAGACGAAGCATTCTGTGCATGACAGAGTTCCATACTCAAGATGCAACTCAAACTTAAGTATTATACAAAATACGGAACGCCCGCTGGTCTGCGTGTGAGAAGCGTGGACTAGTGAGCTATGATTCTTGCTCGCCTTGCTTGCTAGGTGCGTCGCGTGGCCCGCCATGCTCAATTAAGTATCAAACTTCCCCATCCAAGATATAAATTGCCTCGCTGGGCGCTGAAGTTTCTGTTGCTTGTCCGTTTGCTTCTCCCGGCGGCTTGAATCAAGCTGTTGGGTCATTAAGTGCCTTTTTTCAAGACAATTGCAGCCACTTATCGTAATTAGATATTGCTATATTTTATTATTAATGATGTTCATACGTCTCTCTCTATCTGAGTCTCTCAATATATTTCACTAAGTTTCTCTCTCTCTCTCTCTCTCTCCCTCTCTCTCTCTCTCTCTCTCTCTCTCTCTCTCTCTCTCTCTCTCTCTCTCTCTCTCTCTCTCTCTCTCTGTCTCTCTCTCTCTCTCTCTCTCTCTCTCTCTCTCTCTCTCTCTCTCTCTCTCTCTCTCTCTCTCTCTCTCTCTCTCTCTCTCTCCCTCTCTTGTCTTCCTCCTAACTGGGAGGTTATCTTGAGGTTATCTTGAGATGATTTCGGGGAGACTCACATTATTGAGAGACTTTCCATAGCTGCCTCAATAATATTAGAGATAGTTCTCTCGTGTTGGTCTCCTCGTTTAGTGAATCATGTGTGGTACCCGGTGGTGCTGCTATGTATCCTGTGTCCCTCATATGTGGTGTCCACTAGTGACTGTAACGGACAGAACACTGGACGCGTGATCCTGTGGTCCCGGGTTTGATCCTGGACGCTGGAGAGACACAATGGGTAGTTTCTTTCAGCCTGATGACCCCCTGTTACCTAGCAGTAAATAGGTACCTGGGTGTTAGTCAGCTGTCACGGGCTGCTTCCTGGGGGTGGAGGCCTGGTCGAGGACCGGGCCGCGGGGGCACTAAAGCCCCGAAATCATCTCAAGATAACCTCAAGATAACATATGTATGTGTCCTTTAGTACTTCTGTTACATCTTGTCCTGGGAAAGGACGGAGGGATGGAATGGTGCCCAACACTTTTGGGACCATTGGGGATCGAACGCCGATCTGCAAGAAGCGAGTCCTCCGCTTGATCGACCACTTAATTCCGGCTATTTAATCCACTTAAGTTTAATCCGGACTCCCGCCAGCATTGTGGCAAATGACGCTGTTCTGGTGTCTGTACCATGCTGTAGCTAATGTTAGTACCCTTGTGTCTGTACCATGCTGTAGCTAATGTTAGTACCCTTGTGTCTGTACCGTGCTGTAGCTAATGTTAGTACCCTTGTGTCTGTACCATGCTGTAGCTAATGTTAGTACCCTTGTGTCTGTACCGTGCTGTAGCTAATGTTAGTACCCTTGTGTCTGTACCATGCTGTAGCTAATGTTAGTACCCTTGTGTCTGTACCGTGCTGTAGCTAATGTTAGTACCCTTGTGTCTGTACCATGCTGTAGCTAATGTTAGTACCCTTGTGTCTGTACCATGCTGTAGCTAATGTTAGTACCCTTGTGTCTGTACCATGCTGTAGCTAATGTTAGTACCCTTGTGTCTGTACCATGCTGTAGCTAATGTTAGTACCCTTGTGTCTGTACCGTGCTGTAGCTAATGTTAGTACCCTCCAAAGGTACAAGTCTGTACCGTGCTGTAGCTAATGTTAGTACCCTCCAAAGGTACAAGTCTGTACCATGCTGTAGCTAATGTTACTACCCTGCAAAGGTACAAGTCAGTACCATGCTGTAGCTAATGTTAGTACCCTACAAAGGTACAAGTCTGTACCATGCTGTAGCTAGTGTTAGTACCCTCCAAAGGTACAAGTCAGTACCATGCTGTAGCTAATGTTAGTACCCTCCAAAGGTACAAGTCAGTACCATGCTGTAGCTAATGTTACTACCCTGCAAAGGTACAAGTCTGTACCATGCTGTAGCTAATGTTAGTACCCTCCAAAGGTACAAGTCTGTACCATGCTGTAGCTAATGTTACTACCCTGCAAAGGTACAAGTCTGTACCATGTTGTAGCTAATGTTACTACCCTGCAAAGGTACAAGTCTGTACCATGCTGTAGCTAGTGTTAGTACCCTGCAAAGGTACAAGTCAGTACCATGCTGTAGCTAATGTTAGTACCCTCCAAAGGTACAAGTCAGTACCAGGCTCTGGATAACACCGGTACCTTGTTCATATTGCGGCCAAGGATGGCGCCCTTTTCCATATTCACATTCTCTATGACTATGACTAATTACTGAATTCACATTCTTACCTGAGCCGCTTGAGTCATGTTCTCTCCCCTGTAAGGCTATTTCGTGCCCAAAAGGCTCTCCTGCGTCGTGGTCAGTGGGTGATTTCTGTCCCATTATTATCCTGAGACTCTTTTGAGTTCACATAAGTCAAATACTGACATTAAAATCTACGTGTGTGTCTGTCAGTTTTGACTTACAGCCTTGGGATGGAAGATGGATTGTTAATATCCTGGGGGCCAGATTCACGAAGCCGATACGCAAGCACTTACGAACCTGTCCATCTTTTCTCAATCTTTGGCGGCTTTGTTTACAATTATTAAACAGTTAATGAGCTCCGAAGCACCAGGAGGCTGTTTATAACAATAACAACAGTTGATTGGCAAGTTTTCATGCCTGTAAACTGTTTAATAAATGTAACCAAAGACGTCAAAGATTGAGGAAAGATGTACACGTTCGTAAGTGGTTGCGTAACTGCTTCGTGAATCTGGTCTCCTGGTTGAGAGGACGGATATGGGTCGGTATTTCGACCTAAAGATTCACATAGTTCATATTTGGGCCTCATGTGACAGCCGTCCTCATCAACAAAGGGCAAATGCTCATTAACCTAACCGGCAATCTTGAGGTTATCTTGAGATGATTTTGGGGCTTTAGGTCCCCGCGGCCCGGTCCTCGACCAGGCCTCCACCCCCAGGAAGCAGCCCGTGACAGCTGACTAACACCCAGGTACCTATTTTACTGCTAGGTAACAGGGGGCATAGGGTGAAAGAAACTCTACCCATTGTTTCTCGCCGGCGCCTGGGATCGAACCCAGGACCACAGGATCACAAGTCCAGCGTGCTGTCCGCTCGGCCGACCGGCTAGATTGAACTATTGGCTGAACGTACAAAAGTGGACTGTTGCGGCCACTCAAATGTTCACGTTTTGTTCTGTTCACAAACTGCAAAAGACAGGCTGAAAAAATCTTACCTAACCATTCCTAGGTCTAATATATGCCATTTTTAGGCCTAATTTAGTATATACGTGTGTGTATTAGGCCTACTAAAGATTAGGTTTCATTGTTGGCCTACTTCTACATGCCTTCTATAAACTTAATAGTACAAAAAGGGACTTTTTTGGATGCAATATTTTCCAACGTTCGACAAATAATCGCTATGAGTAGTATAATGTTTGCATGATTGGTTGTATAATATGTACTTTCACATAATTTCCAATCAAGGTATGTTCTCAGCTTCGTTATCCAATCCAATCCTATTGCTAACGTACCTAATCAACCTGTGACAATCCATTTCGTAATATGCATTGTCTAATGTTGTTTTAGATTTAGAACGAAGTGTCCATGTAGCATGGGCTATGGTGATCCCTAGGGGAGCTGGTCGGCCGAGCGGACAGCACACTGGACTTGTGGTCCTGTGGTCCTGGGTTCGATCTCAGGCGCCGGCGAGAAACAATGGGCAAAGTTTCTTTCACTCAATGCCCCCTGTTACCTAGCAGTAAAATAGGTACCTGGGTGTTAGTCAGCTGTCACGGGCTGCTGCTTCCTGGGGGTGGAGGCCTGGTCGAGGACCGGGCCGTGGGGACACTAAAGCCCCGAAATCATCTCAAGATAACCTCAAGATAGCCCGTAAGTAATCTTGGTTTTCGTGTCCCGTTGCCCCTATTAACCTATTCCGTTAACCATTATCGTGCCTACCATTTATTTTATTCATTATTTTCCTATTTCACCTATTTTCCTATTCTATATCTATAATTTCTATAATTCTATAATTTCCTATCCTATTCACCTATTTCCCATTATTTATCCATTATTTTCCAGCCCCGAACGTTTTTTTCAATTTACAAAAGTGTTATCGCTTTCCCTATTAACAAGCGTCTGTTACCCTATTTCAATCATTATTTGTGCATAATGTGTGTTGTCTATTTGTTTTTCCCCATTTATCCATGTGTCATCCATTTCCGATTCCATGTGTCTGTGATCATTTGCTAATTGGCTACATATGGTAGCCAATTACAAATACCAAAATTATGTCAGAAATTTTCAACCATTTCCCAATTCACATGTCTTTAAATTAGTTTTAATTCCCCCCAGATGTTTAGCCTGTCACTTTTCCAATCCATTCCCAATCCACTTGTTTGTAAAAAAAAAAAAAAAAATCCCAATTTATGTCTGCCATTTTCCAATGTAGAGATATCTGCCACCCTTATACCACTCTATAGATTTTCCTGTCATTAATTTCAAAAAGTCTCCAGGTATGTATGTCAAAATATTTCTTAATCTATTTGAGTCCGTCCCCTATTTCCCTATTCAGGTCTGTCACCTGTTTCCCAATCCGCTGCCCATTTTCTCTCTGTCTCTCTGTCTGTCTCTCTCTCTCTCTCTCTCTCTCTCTCTCTCTCTCTCTCTCTCTCTCTCTCTCTCTCTCTCTCTCTCTCTCTCTCCAAGTAAACTGAATATAAGGTCACATGTTATCTTTTTCTCAAGATAACATTTCGTAGCTATCTCTGTTATCTGCGATGAACTCCCTGTGAATGAGTAAACACACAACAGGACATGTTATGAATGAAACATATCTTTACATTTTATGAGTAAACTAGATCTTTAAACTATATCTGTTTTAATATTTTATGAATGAAATATATCTTTAATCGAACATTTTATGAATGAAATATATCTTTAATTAGAAATTTTATGAATGAAATATATCTTTAATTAGAAATTTTATGAATGAAATATATCTTTGATCGTACATTTTATGAATGAAATATATCTATAACCAGTCTTATTTTGATTAAAGTATATCGTTAACTGACTTTGTTATAAGTGAAGTATATCAATTATGAGGCTATAAATGAAATATGCCTATATTAATAACTAGATTGTTATGAATGAAGTAGATTGTAATGAATGAGTAAGATCTATAACCGGATTCTTATGAATGAAGTAGATCAAATAACCGGATTATTATGAATGAAGTAGATCTGTTGTTGTGAAGTAACAAATTAGAACTAAACATTACTGAAGTAGAAATTACTTTGTTATCAATAAAGTAGATCTAATTTTACTGGTTACTGATGAAATAGATCTCTTGTCAGTGTAATATGATTAGAGTATATATCTAGAATTTCTTTCCACTAGTGATGTAGATCCATATGAATAAATTAGATCTCCAATCTTTGCATGATTGAAGTAGATCTAAAAGATTAGGTAGATGAGGTAGTTTGGGAACTTTTCTGGTCAAGAAAGTAATCAATTTGTAGCTTGGCTTCCTGTAAGTAAAAATTTACTTCCGGTAAATAAAATAGTAATTTAACCTTATTGGTGATTAGGGAACCGGTTTTGTAAATTTGTAAATAGATTTGTATGATTAAGAGTAGATTTAATATCTTTTTGTGATGAATCAAGTAGGTTTATACTACTGTGATACTTGATGAATCAAGTAGATTCATGGTTTTTTTTTTTGATGAATCAAGAAGATTTATATTCTTTTGTGATGAATCAGGTAGTTTTTTGTAATGAATCAATTAGTTTTTTTTATGATGAATTAATTACTTTTTTATGATGAATGCAGTAGGTTTAAAGCCTTTTGTGATGAACCAAGTAGATTTTTGTGAGTATAGTAGATTACAGAAAAAATTTTTGTGATTACAATAGATTACAGAGGATGAAATGTATATTTAAAGACGAATTTCACAAAAGGTATCAAGAAAGAACAAGTAAATATGTAGTGACTGTAATATTTCACAGCAGTAGTGACTGTATGCTCCACCCCACTTACAACCCCTATAACCTCCTCCCCCACAACCATCCCCCCACTAACAACCTCCACTCACAACCATCCCCCACCAGTTACAACCCGTCGGAACGTCAGTAGGCGACGCTACAAGATCTTGAATCAACCTGTCCTCTTAAAAAGAACGTCGCTTTTGGCCGTTTGCTCGTATGGCCGAATTTGGACGTAATTTGAAATTGAAAAAAAAATTAAAATAAATGTGGGATTTTTTTTTTTCACCAACAGTAAGTTAAGGGTCCTCTGATAGGTTAGGTGGGCAGGAAATTCTCATAAAGTTTCAAAACGTTATGAAAAACGTTAATTTAAAGTGTCCTCTTATAACGTCTGCGCGTACGCCGGACGACTCAAATAGAAAACGGAACAGAACGTCACTTTTGTGAGTCGATTTCATTTCAAATTACGTCCAAATTTAGCCATATCGCGCATACGAGCCTAAAGTGACATTCTTTTTAGGAGGACTGGTTGCTTGAATAGCTATTCCAAGCATCACATGGAACCCCTGTCGTAGCTCAGTTGATTTAGGCAGTGTCTGGGATGCTCCCGGACGCAGGTTCGAATCCCCGTCATAGCCCTTGTGGATTTGTTCATCAAATGGAATATATAGAGTCCTCGCGACTGTGGGATTTGTTGATTTGTGTCGCTTGTAGGGAGCCGGTGGCTGAGCGGACAGAACACTGGACGCGTGATCCTGTGGTCCCGGGTTCGATCCCGAGCGCCGGCGAGAAACAATGGGCAGAGTTTCTTTCACCCTCATGCCCCCTGTTATCTAGCAGTAAATAGGTACCTTGGAGTTAGTCAGCTGTCTGCTTCCTGGGGGGTGGAGGCCTAGTCGAGGACCGGGCCGCGGGGGACACTAAGCCCCGAAATCATCTCAAGATAAGCTCAAGAAGAAGATGGTGAGTTGCTCTGCCATTACCGGGAAGGAATGTGGAGTTCTCAGAGAGGCGGGAGAAGCTGTTGATAACACCATCACCAGCACTGATAACAGAAAGATTATCATCATTATAGACATGATATCTAGATGATAGCGGAGCTGGTGTTGGTGCTCATCATCATATTCATCATCTTCGTCCTACGTGACAAATTCGTTTTGTCAAGCTCTGGTGCCCAGAAGTGACATATGTAGGGACATGTGTAGTGATATATATGATATATGTAGATGTCAGGCTGTTTACTCAAGTTGTCTTCAGGATCTGATCAAGAGATGTGCAGACGAGCGGCAGGCAGAGAGACAGTATATGGATATGGACGGAAGGTCTAGACACGTAGATATGCTGAGCGGGAAGACTGACAGGAGAGTGGGTAGACAGAGAGAGAGAGAGACAGACAGAGAGAGAGATTTGAGCCACTCACAAGACAAGTTACCTGGCTCCAGGTGTGTATCTAAGAGTTAGGACTCTTAAGAGCCTCTCCACAGCCACGTGGGACTCAATAACTGTTGCTCTGTCTATCTGTCTGTCTGTCTGTCTGTCTGTCTCTCTCTCTCTCTCTCTCTCTCTCTCTCTCTCTCTCTCTCTCTCTCTCTCTCTCTCTCTCTCTCTCTCTCTCTCTCTCTCTCTCTCTCTCTCTCTCTCTCTCTCTCTCTCACCTTGATTAATTTTATGTGTCCGTAGGTAATAAAGATAAAGCAAGGAGAGAGAATTTTCTGACTTGTTGATGCGGAATATTGTCACCAATATTATCACCGGTCGTCGACCAGGCCTCCTGGGTTGCTGGACTGATCAACCAGGCTGTTGGACGCGGCTGCTCGCAGCCTGACGTATGATCCACAGCCTATGGGTGATCAGGTATCCTTTGGAGGTGTTTGTCAAGTGATAGTTAAGCCTCATCCCCAGAAATTTAGTTCTGGAGAGAAAACCCCTTTAAAGGCTTGTGAAGAAGCAGTTACGCATTTAAAGGACCATTTCATAAGACTGAAGTTGAAACAGAGATGAGCGAACTACATCATAAAACACACGTAGAGGCAAGCTCCCAAACCGCACATAATGCCATTGAATGGGGTCATTAGTTAAGATAATCACCTGTGAAGGAGTATACTTAACATAACCCGGGAGCCGGTCGGCCGAGCGGACAGCACGCTGGACTTGTGATCCTGTGGTCCTGGGTTCGATCCCAGGCGCCGGCGAGAAACAATGGGCAAAGTTTCTTTCACCCTATCCCCCTGTTACCTAGCAGCAAAAATAGGTACCTGGGTGTTAGTCAGCTGTCACGGGCTGCTTCCTGGGGGTGGAGGCCTGGTCGAGGACCGGGCCGCGGGGACACTAAAGCCCCGAAATCATCTCAAGATAACCTCAAGATAAGATAACCCGTCCGGAGACTAACTCAGGCCCCAGACTGCGAAGAGCGGGGTCTAACAACCTGGTTGATCTGACCGCCAACTCTGGTATCAACCTGGGGCCAGATTCACGAAGCAGTTACGCAAGCACTTACGAACCTGTACATCTTTCCTCAATCTTTGGCGGCTTTGTTTACAATTATTAAACAGTTAATGAGCTCCGAAGCACCAGGAGGCTGTTTATAACAATAACAACAGTTGATTGGCAAGTTGTCATGCTTGTAAACTGTTTAATAATTGGAAACAAAGCCGTCAAAGATTGAGGAAAGATGTACAGGTTCGTAAGTGCTTGCGTAAGTGCTTTCGTGAATCTGGCCTCTGGCTTACTGTTTGGCGTGACCTGCACTTGAGTACCAGGAGACGGAGGAAGAGGAGGACTCAGAAAAAGGGGTAACAGTGTGATTGTTCCTCTGCGCCTCGGGGGCGGCTCTTCCTGTGACTGCGTATTCAAATACACTGATTGTCAGTGACAAGAGTCATGAACCACGTGACACCGGTCAAGGCTAAGGTAATTACTGTGTAATCATCCCTCGTGTGTGTGTGTGTGTGTATTCACCTAGTTGTATTCACCTAGTTGTGCTTGCGGGGGTTGAGCTTTGCTCTTTCGGCCCGCCTCTCAACTGTCAATCAACTCCCGCCTCTCAACTGTCATTCAACAGCTGTGAGTGTGTGTTTGTGTGTGTGTGTGTGTGTGTGTGTGTGTGTGTGTGTGTGTGTGTGTGTGTGTGTGTGTGTGTGTGTGTGTGTGTGTGTGTGTGTGTGTGCTTTTTCCAGAATTGCTGAATTCCCCTATTAATTACTTTTTTCGGAAAAAATGTCTTTGCATTTGATAGATAAATTCAACTCTTGTATTTTATATATCTTTAACTAAAACATTCTTAACAACCTCACCTTATCGGCCGAGTGCTTCCCAGTATCTCTAACTTAAATAAAATTCGACCAATTTGTGATAACTTAAGTAATCATTCAAATATGTCAATATCACACGTAAAAAAAAATGCGAGAATATAGTGAAAATAATTCTAAAATAATAATTGCCTAATCTGAAACTGCGCGCCTTACTAACTAGGCCTAAAAAGGGGAATGTTGATAATTGGATAAGTGTGTTTAATCTGACACAGATATAGCTTATATATCAATTAATGCGAACAAGCCTGAATGGTCCCCAGGACATATGCAACTGAAAACTCACACCCCAGAAGTGACTCGAACCCATACTCCCAGAAGCAACGCATCTGGTATGTACAAGACGCCTTAATCCACTTGACCATCACGACCGGACAAAATGAGGTGATAGCCGAGGCTATTTGAACCACCCCACCGCCGGCACTCGGATAGTTATCTTGGGCATAGCATTTTACCAAATCACCTCATTCTTTGGGGCAACACGTGAGGAACACAAATGCGAACAAGCCTGAATGGTCCCCAGGACATATGCAACTGAAAACTCACACCCCAGAAGTGACTCGAACCCATACTCCCAGAAGCAACGCATCTGGTATGTACAAGACGCCTTAATCCACTTGACCATCACGACCGGACAAAATGAGGTGATAGCCGAGGCTATTTGAACCACCCCACCGCCGGCACTCGGATAGTTATCTTGGGCATAGCATTTTACCAAATCACCTCATTCTTTGGGGCAACACGTGAGGAACACAAATGCGAACAAGCCTGAATGGTCCCCAGGACATATGCAACTGAAAACTCACACCCCAGAAGTGACTCGAACCCATACTCCCAGAAGCAACGCATCTGGTATGTACAAGACGCCTTAATCCACTTGACCATCACGACCGGACAAAATGAGGTGATAGCCGAGGCTATTTGAACCACCCCACCGCCGGCACTCGGATAGTTATCTTGGGCATAGCATTTTACCAAATCACCTCATTCTTTGGGGCAACACGTGAGGAACACAAATGCGAACAAGCCTGAATGGTCCCCAGGACATATGCAACTGAAAACTCACACCCCAGAAGTGACTCGAACCCATACTCCCAGAAGCAACGCATCTGGTATGTACAAGACGCCTTAATCCACTTGACCATCACGACCGGACAAAATGAGGTGATAGCCGAGGCTATTTGAACCACCCCACCGCCGGCACTCGGATAGTTATCTTGGGCATAGCATTTTACCAAATCACCTCATTCTTTGGGGCAACACGTGAGGAACACAAATGCGAACACGTTGCTTCTGGGAGTATGGGTTCGAGTCACTTCTGGGGTGTGAGTTTTCAGTTGCATATGTCCTGGGGACCATTCAGGCTTGTTCGCATTTGTGTTCCTCACGTGTTGCCCCAAAGAATGAGGTGATTTGGTAAAATGCTATGCCCAAGATAACTATCCGAGTGCCGGCGGTGGGGTGGTTCAAATAGCCTCGGCTATCACCTCATTTTGTCCGGTCGTGATGGTCAAGTGGATTAAGGCGTCTTGTACATACCAGATGCGTTGCTTCTGGGAGTATGGGTTCGAGTCACTTCTGGGGTGTGAGTTTTCAGTTGCATATGTCCTGGGGACCATTCAGGCTTGTTCGCATTTGTGTTCCTCACGTGTTGCCCCAAAGAATGAGGTGATTTGGTAAAATGCTATGCCCAAGATAACTATCCGAGTGCCGGCGGTGGGGTGGTTCAAATAGCCTCGGCTATCACCTCATTTTGTCCGGTCGTGATGGTCAAGTGGATTAAGGCGTCTTGTACATACCAGATGCGTTGCTTCTGGGAGTATGGGTTCGAGTCACTTCTGGGGTGTGAGTTTTCAGTTGCATATGTCCTGGGGACCATTCAGGCTTGTTCGCATTTGTGTTCCTCACGTGTTGCCCCAAAGAATGAGGTGATTTGGTAAAATGCTATGCCCAAGATAACTATCCGAGTGCCGGCGGTGGGGTGGTTCAAATAGCCTCGGCTATCACCTCATTTTGTCCGGTCGTGATGGTCAAGTGGATTAAGGCGTCTTGTACATACCAGATGCGTTGCTTCTGGGAGTATGGGTTCGAGTCACTTCTGGGGTGTGAGTTTTCAGTTGCATATGTCCTGGGGACCATTCAGGCTTGTTCGCATTTGTGTTCCTCACGTGTTGCCCCAAAGAATGAGGTGATTTGGTAAAATGCTATGCCCAAGATAACTATCCGAGTGCCGGCGGTGGGGTGGTTCAAATAGCCTCGGCTATCACCTCATTTTGTCCGGTCGTGATGGTCAAGTGGATTAAGGCGTCTTGTACATACCAGATGCGTTGCTTCTGGGAGTATGGGTTCGAGTCACTTCTGGGGTGTGAGTTTTCAGTTGCATATGTCCTGGGGACCATTCAGGCTTGTTCGCATTTGTGTTCCTCACGTGTTGCCCCAAAGAATGAGGTGATTTGGTAAAATGCTATGCCCAAGATAACTATCCGAGTGCCGGCGGTGGGGTGGTTCAAATAGCCTCGGCTATCACCTCATTTTGTCCGGTCGTGATGGTCAAGTGGATTAAGGCGTCTTGTACATACCAGATGCGTTGCTTCTGGGAGTATGGGTTCGAGTCACTTCTGGGGTGTGAGTTTTCAATATCAATTAATATAGCTATTAATTGATATAATTAATATAGCTTCTGCTATCTCTAATCTTCTATTGTCTCCGTATCTGTCTATTATTCTGGCGGGTCAGGACCTCAGGATCAAATATAGCTTCTGCTATATTTGATCTTCTATTGTCTCCGTATCTGTCTATTATTCTGGCGGGTCAGGACCTCTTTGCTGTTATTCTGATTGTGTTGAAATGATGTACTGGTCTCTAAAAAAATCTTATTTTTTATTACTAGGCACGTTGAAAAAAGAGATCCTGTCGTCTTGCCTATATATTAGTAACATTGGGGCTAACTGGTCCCTCATGTAAAGTCATTGACCCTTTCATCTCATTCTCTCTGTTTGGTGTTCATAGTTTATTTTGTATTTGAGTAAAGCGTTTGATGAACACCTCACCAGAGTTTATGCAGGTTACAGGTAAGAATTATGAGGATCTGGGGCCAGATTCACGAAGCAGTTACGCAAGCACTTACGAACCTGCGTACATCTTTTCTCAATCTTTGGCGGCTTTGTTTACAATTATTAAATAGTTAATGAGCTCCAAAGCACCAGGAGGCTGTTTATAACAATGACAACAGTTGATTGGCAAGTTGTCATGCTTGTAAACTGTTTAATAAATGTAACCAAAGCCGTCAAAGATTGAGGAAAGATGTACAGGTTCGTAAGTACTGGCGTAACTGCTTCGTGAATCTGGCCCCTGCTCGGTTGCCTACAAAATTGTATAAGTTGTAAATTGTAAATTGTTTAAGTATAAGGAAAGACATACAAGGAAACACTTTCGTTGTATGTCTTCGCTAATATCATTAACGTTGTTGTTGTTGTTTAAGATTCGCTACTTGGAACAAAAAGTTCCAAGTAGCACGGGCTATGGTGAGCCCGTAGTGAACTTATATATATCATCAACACACAATCATACGTTAGCTGTATTAGTATAAACTAAAGTGGCGAAGCCGACAGAGCTTCGACTCACGTCTGAGATAGTATGGTTCACTTATTTGTAGCACCTTATTTGAGGGGCCTGGTAGCCTGGTGGATAGCGCGCAGGACTCGTAATTCTGTGGCGCGGGTTCGATTCCCGCACGAGGCAGAAACAAATGGGCAAAGTTTCTTTCACCCTGAATGCCTCTGTTACCTAGCAGTAAATAGGTACCTGGGTGTTAGTCAGCTGTCACGGGCTGCTTCTTGGGGGTGGAGGCCTGGTCGAGGACCGGGCCGCGGGGACACTAAAGCCCCGAAATCATCTCAAGATAACCTCAAGAAGCACCGGTTGATGTTGTAGAATGATTAGGTTGTTGTTGACCGGGTATGGTCCAAGGTTTCTCGGTAGTGGGCAGGAATTGGAGTACCAAACGTCCGCTGCTTTTTCCTTAGTCTATAATAAAAATATATATATCTTCTACACTGGGCCACGAACTAGCTTGGAGTGTGCGTGGTGACGCTCCGTTGCCCAGGGGCTAGATTCACGAAAGCACTTACGCAAATACGTACGAATGTGTACATCTTTCCTCAATCTTTGATGGCTTTGGTTACATTTATTAAACAGTTTACAGGCATGAAAACCTCCCAATCAACTGTTGTTATTGTTATAAACAGTCTCCTGGTGCTTCGGAGCTCATTAACTGTTTAATAATTGTAAACAAAGCCGCCAAAGATTGAGAAAAGATGTACAGGTTCGTAAGAGCTTGCGTAAGTGCTTTCGTGAATCTGGCCCCAGGCTGTCTCTGAAGGTCTGAGGGCTGCAGGCACTGAGCTACATTCAGATCTGCTGTCAACGTTGTTGATACCTATTAAGTTGTTTAGCTCAGCACCGGCCATCATAAGAGGGTATTGGGTCACCCCGTGTGTATGTCCATGGCGCCTAACTGGCGTCCAACACCGCTCGGCACACTATCATCGGCGTCCTCGGCGATCTGCTTGACAAATTTGACAACCCTTGGGCGTGTACCTAACTAACATTAGTGGCCGTAAACAAACAAGCTTATTTTTTGAGACGTCCAACTAATGGGAGCCGGTCGGCCGAGCGGACAGAACGCTGGACTTGTGATCCTGTGGTCCTGGGCTCGATCCCAGGCGCCGGCAAGAAACAATGGGCAGAGTTTCTTTCACCCTATGCCCCTGTTACCTAGCAGTAAAATAGGTACCTGGGTGTTAGTCAGCTGTCACGGGCTGCTTCCTGGGGGTGGAGGCTTGGTCGAGGACCGGGCCGCGGGGACACTAAAAAGCCCCGAAATCATCTCAAGATAACCTCAAGATAACACCATCCCACCGCTGCCACCAGTGTAACACCTGTTGATGTTGTAGAATGGGGAAGGGAGTGGAGAGGGAGAAGAGGAGAAGAAGGTGGATGGGTAAGGGGGGGATGGAGGGTGGATAGGAGGGTCGCCTGGGACCGTCCTACGTCAAGACTGTCAGGAGTATAGACCTGGCGTCAGGGCCGCCCGCGTCTCCACCACGTGGACGAAGACAATGATGCCTCCAGCCACACGACAACCACGTGGCCCGGCACGTGGTGTCCCCTGCAGCTCGGTGCCCTCTATCCGGCGCCCTCTGCCTCACCCCTGGCGCCCTCTGCCTCACCCCTGGCGCCCTCTGCGTCACCCCTGGCGTCCTCTGCGTCACCCTGGCGTCCTCTGCGTCACTCAGGCGTCCTCTGCCTCACCCCTGGCGTCCTCTGCGTCACCCCTGGCGTCTTCTGCGTCACCCCTGGCGTCCTCTGCCTCACCCCTGGCGTCCTCTGCGTCACCCCTGGCGTCCTCTGCGTCACCCCTGGCGTCCTCTGCGTCACCCCTGGCGTCCTCTGCCTCACCCCTGGCGTCCTCTGCGTCACCCCTGGCGTCCTCTGCGTCACCCCTGGCGTCCTCTGCGTCACTCAGGCGTCCTCTGCGTCACCCCTGGCGTCCTCTGCGTCACTCAGGCGTCCTCTGCCTCACCCGTGGCGTCCTCTGCGTCACTCAGGCGTCCTCTGCGTCACCCTGGCGTCCTCTGCGTCACCCTAGCGTCCTCTGTGTCACCCTGGCGTCCTCTGCGTCACGCAGGCGTCATCTGCGTCACCCCTGGCGTCCTCTGCGTCACCCCTGGCGTCATCTGCGTCACCCTTAGCGTCCTCTGCGTCACCCTGGCGTCCTCTGCGTCACCCTAGCGTCCTCTGCGTCACCCTGGCGTCCTCTGCGTCACTCAGGCGTCCTCTGCGTCACCCTGGCGTCCCCTGCGTCACCCTGGCGTCCCCTGCGTCACCCTGGCGTCCTCTGCGTCACCCTAGCGTCCTCTGCGTCACCCCTGGCGTCCTCTGCGTCACCCTGGCGTCCTCTGCGTCACCCTGGCGTCCTCTGCGTCACCCTGGCGTCCTCTGCGTCACCCCAGGCGTCCTCTACGTCACCCCTGGCGTCCTCTGCGTCACTCAGGCGTCCTCTGCCTCACCCCTGGCGTCCTCTGCGTCACCCCTGGCGTCCTCTGCGTCACCCTGGCGTCCTCTGCGTCACCCCTGGCGTCCTCTGCGTCACCCCTGGCGTCCTCTGCGTCACCCCTGGCGTCCTCTGCGTCACCCTGGCGTCCTCTGCCTCACCCCTGGCGTCCTCTGCGTCACCCCTGGCGTCCTCTGCGTCACCCCTGGCGTCCTCTGCGTCACCCTGGCGTCATCTGCGTCACCCTGGCGTCCTCTGCGTCACCCTGGCGTCCTCTGCGTCACCCTGGCGTCCTCTGCGTCACCCTGGCGTCCTCTGCGTCACCCTGGCGTCCTCTGCGTCACCCTGGCGTCCTCTGCGTCACCCTGGCGTCCTCTGCGTCACCCTGGCGTCCTCTGCCTCACCCCTGGCGTCCTCTGCGTCACCCCTGGCGTCCTCTGCGTCACCCTAGCGTCCTCTGCGTCACCCTAGCGTCCTCTGCGTCACCCTGGCGTCCTCTGCGTCACCCCTGGCGTCCTCTGCGTCACCCCTAGCGTCCTCTGCGTCACCCTGGCGTCCTCTGCGTCACCCCAGGCGTCCTCTGCGTCACCCCTAGCGTCCTCTGCGTCACCCTGGCGTCCTCTGCGTCACCCCAGGCGTCCTGAGGGGTCACGCCAAGGGTATGACTTCTTGCTCCGTTCATATCTATTCTTTTTTGCGGTTTTTATTTCACATAACATCAAAAGTTACGCTTACCGGTGTGTGAAGGGCGGTGATGGGCCCCGTGGTGGGTGCTGCCCGTCACTAGCGTCGTGACGGGGTGGACAGGAGAAGGGGGAAGTGGATAGGACGGTGTTGACAGAGTGTGGACACAGTGGATGAAACATTGGATGTGAAATGGAGGAGAAAGTGTGGATAGATAAAGAGTGAAACGAGGAGGAAATAGAGTGAATTGAGAGTAGATAGGATAGTTAATGATAGACGGGAAGGTGATAGGTGGCAGAGAAGGACAGTGACGACAGGGAAAGTGACAGAGAACGGTAGAGCGATGGTCTCGTGTCATGCAGGTCGGCGTTCAATTCCCCGACTGTCCACAAGTGGTTGGGCACCATTCCTTTCCCACCGTCCCATCCCAAATCCTTATCCTGACCCCTTCCCAGTGCTACATAGTCGTAATGGCTTGGCGCTTTCCCCCCCTGATAATTCCCTTCTGTTCAACCCACGTATGTGAAATTACGGACGTTTCTGGCCGCCCTAGAGACGTTTCCTGCCCTGGAGAACGTTCAGAGATCTTTTACAACCCAAATCCAATCAATTAAATAATTTAAATTATTAACCGCTTAACATTGTTAAATCTGTACTCTCTGGAGCGCAGAGGGAGAGAGATATATATAATTTACATTAAGAAAATATTAGAGAAACTGGTTCTAAATTTGCACATGGAAATAGCTGCTTATGAGACCAGAAGACATGGCAGGATGTGCAGAATCGTGAGGTTGAAAAGTAGAGGTGCAACAGGTACGCTAAGAGAGACCTCCATATCTTGAGGTTATCTTTGAGATGATTTCGGAGGCTTTAGTGTCCCCGCGGCCCGGTCCTCGACCAGGCCTCCACCCCCCAGGAAGCAACCCGTGACAGTTGACTATCTCACAGGTACCTATTTACTGCTAGGTAACAGGGATATGACATGAACATCAAGAATCCAAGACTTTTCAGTATTCTCCTTCCACACCTAAGGCACCAATCTGACCCACCTCTCAAGGTGTTCAGAAGAGAACTTGAGAACTCTAATGGATACCTGATCAACCAGGCTGTGATTCATATATAAGACTACGAGCAGCAGCAGCGGCGTCTAACAGCCTGGGGGAGATTATCAGGGGGAAAGCGCCAAGCCATTACGACTATGTAGCACTGGGAAGGGGTCAGGATAAGGATTTGGGATGGGACGGGGGGAAAGGAATGGTGCCCAACCACTTGTGGACGGTCGGGGATTGAACTTCTAACAGTCTGGTTGACGGATCACCAACCAGGTGAACAATAGGTGAACAACAGATAAACAACAGGCGAACAACAGGTGAACAACAGCTGAACAACAGCTGAACAACAGATGAACAACAGGTGAACAACAGATGAACAACAGATGAACAACAGGTGAACAACAGCTGAACAACAGATGAACAACAGGTGAACAACAGGTGAACAACAGATGAACAACAGATTAACAACAGGTGAACAACAGGTGAACAACAGATGAACAACAGGCGAACAACAGCTGAACAACAGATGAACAACAG
Organism: Procambarus clarkii; assembly: GCF_040958095.1. Classification (NCBI taxonomy): domain Eukaryota; kingdom Metazoa; phylum Arthropoda; class Malacostraca; order Decapoda; family Cambaridae; genus Procambarus; species Procambarus clarkii. Next base: position 10,689,178 of record NC_091236.1, read on the forward strand.
GTGAACAACAGATGAACAACAGATGAACAACAGGTGAACAACAGCTGAACAACAGACATTGAGTCGTGACAGGAAGTGGGAGACATAAGACAAGAGGGAAGATGAACTTAAACCTCGTCACCATCTTTTTCACATCTGTGGGTTGGACTACTTCCTTCATGGTATTACTAACATTTAAATCACTATCAAACCATCTCGTCGTTTTCCTTAGATCTGTTGTTGTAGATTCACTCCCTGGAACAAAAAGTTCCAAGTAGCACGGGCTATGGCGAGCCCGTTGATCTGTTTAGAATTGACTTCACATCGTTTAAAGCTGTGAAAATATAAATTCCTTTATCGTAGGGACTTCAAAAATGTTCCATTTTTCAACGTTTTCGTCAAATCAAATAAAAAAAAGACTTTATAAATGGTTGTACATATATAATTGAGTTGCATATAATCCTGGGGACCATTCAGGCTTGTCATATAAATATATATATATATATATATATATATATATATATATATATATATATATATATATATATATATATATATATATATATGTCGTACCTAGTAGCCAGAACGCACTTCTCGGCCTACTATGCAAGGCCCGATTTGCCTAGTAAGCCAAGTTTTCCTGAATTAATATATTTTCTCTATCTTTTTCTTATGAAATGTTAAAGCTACCCATTTCATTATGTATGAGGTCAATTTTTTTTTATTGGAGTTAAAATTAATGTAGTTATATGACCGAAGCTAACCAACCCTACCTAACCTAACCTAACCTATCTTTATAGGTTAGGTTAGGTTAGGTAGCCGAGAAAGTTAGGTTAGGTTAGGTTAGGTAGGTTAGGTCGTCGAAAAAACATTAATTCATGAAAACTTGGCTTATTAGGCAAATCGGGCCTTGCATAGTAGGCTGATAAGTGCGTTCTGGCTACTAGGTACGACATATATATATATATATATATATATATATATATATATATATATATATATATATATATATATATATATATATATATATATATATTGGGGCGATTTGAGCAGTTTAAGGGTTTAAGTTATGAACTGAGTCTTCTGTGTACACACCTATTGGTAGTCGCTTATTTGTGCCCTTAGGATCGAGCTCTAGCTCTCGGACTCCTCCACTTCTCTAGCCACCAGTTGACTAATGCAATGACTCCTGACCTATTTATCTATCATACCTGCTTTTAAAGTTGTGTGAATTGTGTGTGTGTGTGTGCCTGTGTGTGTGTATGTGTGTGTGTGTGTGTGTGTGTGTGTGTGTATATGTGTGTGTGTGTGTGTGTGTGTGTGTGTGTGTGTGTGTGTGTGTGTGTGTGTGTGTGTGTGTGTGTGTGTGTGTGTGTGTGTGTATATGTGTGTGTGTGTGTGTGTGCCTGTGTGTGTGTGTGTGTGTGTGTGTGTGTGTGTGTGTGTGTGTGTGTGTGTGTGTGTGTGTGTGTGTGTGTGTGTGTTTAGTTGACCATTAAACTCATACCAAATACTTATTTCTTTTAACACAGGTGGGTGCAGGAACAGACGACTTCTGACTGCTGTTAGCAGACTGAGCAATTTCCCATCCCATAGTCCAAGGTAAGCCATACCATAGTCCAAGGTAAGCCATACCATAGTCCAAGGTAAGCCTTACCATAGTCCAAGGTAAGCCTTACCATAGTCCAAGGTAAGCCATACCATAGTCCAAGGTAAGCCTTACCATAGTCCAAGGTAAGCCTTACCATAGTCCAAGGTAAGCCTTGCCATAGTCCAAGGTAAGCCTTACCATAGTCCAAGGTAAACGATCTGCCAGTCGTTTAACCCAACCAGAATCCCAATCACTGCTGGGTGAACAGAGTGGGTAGAATTATGGATTTTCACCGGGGTCAATCCTCCCCCAATCAAGATTCGAACCAAAGCGGCACGTGTTCATCGTGAGAGAGTTAACCCCCTTCCCCTTCCTCTCTCAGCATGTGTGTATTAGTTGAGGCAATTGAACCCTGATTCAGCACGTGCTGGTTGGGGAAGATGGGGTGGGTGGGGAGGGGGGGAGGAGAGGACTGTGAACCCCTGTCTCAGACCTCTGGTACACTTCAGACCAAGGAACCGAACACAATGAATTTTTTCCCCGCCCAAGCAGTTTTTTTTCCCTGTCACATTGTTTATTCTCCCCTCGTCTGCAGTATTACCAACACCAAAGAGTTATATCTCCGAACGTCGCTGGAATCTCTCCCTTGGATCTTGTATCGCGCCTTCAGATCCCGCAAAACTGACCATATTTTGTTTTTGTCTTCAGTATTGCCGCCGTAAGCGCGTGGTGAGCAGGGGCTGGGAGCCTGGTACATATAAAGTTCACTCTAGGGTTCATGGAGGTCATTACCGTGCCATACTGGTCATACTGAGGCCCCTGGATGGACTTATTAGGGAAAGTAGAGGTCTCCTTCTGGCCTGAAAGGTCACTAAAGCAGAAATAAGGTCACCCTAATACCCCTGGATATTTTTAAGGAGTCGAAACAGAAGTTCAACCTGGGAAGTGGAAATTACTGCTATATTAGACATTATAGACTCTATAAAGGACATATGGGCCATATTAGCCTAGTTGGGGTTGACACAAGAGAAGCGAATGACAGTTGACACGGTCCAATGGAAACCCCCAAGATGATTTTTTGGAATATCATACTTGGGATTATTTATTTTGTGTTTTTCACTTTTTTTTTACTTTATATAATATAAAAAATCGTGCACTTGTGTCCGAAAAAGTCAAGCTTTCATATTTTGTGATTAGCCAAAATGCCCAAGTGGTTTTGGTAGCCTTACTGGTGGATGGCCGGTGGTTTTGCACCACTCAAGCAATCCACTTGCATTCACCAGTTCATCCACGTGCATCCACCCACTTCCTGACTAACCCCAGTTCTCCTTCCAGAAAGTGGGGGGAGGGGGGGGGTTGAGAGAGGGGGAGAATGAGAGAGAGAGAGAGAGAGAGAGAGAGAGAGAGAGAGAGAGAGAGAGAGAGAGAGAGAGAGAGAGAGAGAGAGAGAGAAACAAAATTTAGCTATATATGGAAGCTTTATATTTCAACATTTTCAATGATATTGACTATATGTGTATATGTGCAAAATATTTAAAATACATGTATCTTTACCAAGATATTCATCTATATACTTGCTCTAGTTTAGCTGTCAAACACACACACACACACACACACACACACACACACACACACACACACACACACACACACACACACACACATCGTGTCAGCAAGGCGGACAGCCCGCCTGCTGTCATAATATCATAACGCATATTGATGAGTTATAATACATTTTCCATTTCCAGACTTCCCTTCGCTTGAGCCTTTGTATCCTCTTTACTAAAAAAAACTGTCCACAGAGAGAAATATAGACAAACAGGTATATTAAGACATAGACAGTCACTGAGAGAGAGAGCGAGAGAGAGGCAGGCATAGAGAGGAAGAGAGGCAGGCATAGAGAGAAAGAGAGGCAGGCATAGAGAAGAAGAGAGGCAGGCATAGAGAGGAAGAGAGGCAGGCATAGAGAGGAAGAGAGGCAGGCATAGAGAGGAAGAGAGGCAGGCATAGAGAGGAAGAGAGGCAGGCATAGAGAGAAAGAGAGGCAGGCATAGAGAGGAAGAGAGGCAGGCATAGAGAGGAAGAGAGGCAGGCATAGAGAGGAAGAGAGGCAGGCATAGAGAGAAAGAAAGGCAGGCAGAGAGAGAAAGAGAGGCAGGCATAGAGAGAAAGAGAGGCAGGCATAGAGAGAAAGAGAGGCAGGCATAGAGAGGAAGAGAGGCAGGCATAGAGAGAAAGAGAGGCAGGCATAGAGAGGAAGAGAGGCAGGCATAGAGAGAAAGAGAGGCAGGCATAGAGAGGAAGAGAGGCAGGCACAGAGAGAAAGAGAGGCAGGCACAAAGAGAAAGGCAGACACAGAAATAGAGACAGAAACAGGAAGATAGAAAATTCTGACACAGATACATCTGGGGGCCAAGGTTGACCAGGTGTGTGTGTGTGTGTGTGTGTGTGTGTGTGTGTGTGTGTGTGTGTGTGTGTGTGTGTGTGTGTGTGTGTGAACGCAAGGATAGCTTCGGAACTTCTATTTCCATTGGCCAAAAAATATATTTTATCATCTGGCAGCAAGGCAGAAGACATCACCGACGCAGCTCCCCATATCAAGATGTTTTGAAGGTGTTTACGGGATAACGAGGAGATTAGGTTGTTTAGAACATAACTTTATCTTAGATCCATCGAGTCAACACGACAGAAAATAAAGTTATTTTGACGTGAGGGTTGGCCATATTGGGAGACACTGGGTAATTAACGTTGAAATATGGAATGAGTTAGAGAACAAGTGATCTTGTCATAGGTGTTGTGGTATCTTTGGAACGGTTTTATCTCTGTGCTTCAGAAGTACAGAAGCAGAGCACGCGACGTGGCTCAGGAGAAAGATAGAGAATGCTAAACGCGTTTTCGACTTAAATCGCCTTCATCAGAGCAAAGTAGAATGAAGTAGAATTTTTTGTGATCATTGTTGCATATATTAAGTTTAACTGTAATGACCCAAAATGGTTAATCGTAGATCTAAAAGAAAAAATTGAAGTGGAAAAAGTAATGCTCTGAACAAACAAATTACGAATAAGAAAGTCTATGTAGAAAAAACTATTTATCAAACTAGCAGTAACATTTAAAAAAAAATGAAATAAGAAAAATTAAAATATATTATAAGTGCATATAACTGCTTAAGATAAGTCATCAAATGTTTCTTTAAAGACAGCAAAGACAGATTAGGAAGAAAACTAATGGGGAAAATGAGACAGGTCAAGTAATTGGTCATAACAAAATATGAATCGTATTATAAATAGATATTTTGAGTATGTATTTACTAAACAAGAACTTAAGATTATCTCTTTAGCAGAATAAATGTATATAAGTGGTGAAGAGAATAAGTTATCAAGTTTATTGGTTACTGGAGAGAAACTTGTTATTTGAACCATTTGAACCATTGAACCTGAACCATTGAACCTGAACCATTGAACCTGAACCATTGAACCTGAGCCATTGAACCTGAGCCATTGAACCTGAGCCATTGAACCTGAACCATTGAACCTGAGCCATTGAACCTGAGCCATTGAACCTGAACCATTGAACCTGAGCCATTGAACCTGAACCATTGAACCTGAGCCATTGAACCTGAACCATTGAACCTGAACCATTGAACCTGAACCATTGAACCTGAACCATTGAACCTGAGCCATTGAACTTGAACCATTGAACCTGAGCCATTGAACCTGAACCATTGAACCTGAACCATTGAACCTGAACCATTGAACCTGAACCATTGAACCTGAACCATTGAACCTGAACCATTGAACCTGAGCCATTGAACCTGAACCATTGAACCTGAGCCATTGAACCTGAACCATTGAACCTGAGCCATTGAACCTGAACCATTGAACCTGAGCCATTGAACCTGAGCCAGGTAACTTTTTGTTATTGTCCTTAACTATTGTAAGGATCAGCTTAGTGAGTTCATGCCTTAAATAGGTAGTTAGTCATTAGAGTCGAGCAGAGTGCCATAATCGTGGAGGGCTGCCAACGTGGTGTCGATTTTTAAGAAGTGAAAGAGATATAACTTGTTCGAAGTACTGTCATATAACGATAGGTTATACTATATATAACTACCTTACCTTGAGGTTACCTTGAGGTGCTTCCGGGGCTTAGTGTCCCCGCGGCCCGGTCGTCGACCAGGCCTCCTGGTTGCCTAGTTGACTATAACTAAGTATGATAACTACTGGTCGAAGTTTTAATGTCTATTGCCTGAAAATTTCTGGAATCGATAATTGCAAATTCCTTTAATTAACAACTTGAAAAATAATGAATAATAAAGGATTCTCAACATAGCTTTACTTAGGGGAACTCGTGTTAAATAAATTTAATATAATTTTGTTTAAGGATAATTCTAGTGTTTGGTAATGGAAAAATTTACGACATTTCATACCTTGACTTTGTAAAGTAAAGCCTTTGATACCCCTGCTTTATGAGAGACTCATTAGAAAGTAAAAGGGGAGTGGTATTTTTTTGGGGGGTGTGTGGGGGAAGGGGGGGGGGCTGCAGGTGTGTGGGGTGGGGGTGGTAGCACGTGTGTGTGGGCGGCATCACACGGTTCTGAGGGTGTGTGTGACTGTGAGTGCCATCATGTGTGTGTGTGGGCGTGTGGGCGTGTGTGAATGAGTCTGTCAGCTGAGGGCGTGGGAGGAGGGTTTGGATATGGGGTTGGGATGGGTGAATGGTATATGAGGCCCCACATGTGACTATAGTACACAATATGGGGCAAGTCATATGGTGATAAAGCAGATAGTGTACTCACCTAGTTGTGTTTGCGGGGGGTAGAGCTCTGGCTCTTGGATCCCGCCTTTCGAGCCATCGGTTGTTTACAGCAATGATTCCGGTCCCATTTCCCTATCATAATTAGTTTGTCTAGTGTGCGTGTGTGTGTACTCACCTAATTGTGCCTGCGGGGGTTGAGCTCTGGCTCTTTGGTCCCGCCTCTCAACCGTCAATCAACTGGTATACAGGTTCCTGAGCCTATTGGGCTCTATCATATCTACATTTGAAAGTGTATGTATGTGAGGGAGGGAAGGGGGGAGGGGGGGTTATGAGGGGGGAAAGATATGAGAGTGTTTACCTATCAGTGACCATTGGGAAGGTTAGGTCTAGCTCCCGTGCCCCCGCCTACTAGCTTTGTTGTACCTGTTGCGTTATAATTTAGTATTCTGACGCTCGAATTCTTGGTCGAATCTGGCCTCAAAGTTGTGGAGAGAGGAATTAATATTCAACCAGCTGTTGCATTACTTGTAGATCTGTCCAGACACCAGCTGTGGCCTCGTGCATACACACACACCACCTGTGACACACTCCACACACACACACCACCTGTAACATTCTCCATACACACACACCACCTGTAACACACTCCATACACACACACCACCTGTAACATTCTCCATACACACACACCACCTGTAACATTCTCCATACACACACACCACCTGTAACATTCTCCATACACACACACACCACCTGTAACATTCTCCATACACACACACCACCTGTAACATTCTCCATACACACACACCACCTGTAACATTCTCCATACACACACACCACCTGTAACACACTCCACACACACACACACCACCTGTAACATTCTCCATACACACACACACCACCTGTAACATTCTCCATACACACACACCACCTGTAACATTCTCCATACACACACACACCACCTGTAACATTCTCCATACACACACACCACCTGTAACACACTCCACACACACACACACCACCTGTAACATTCTCCATACACACACACACCACCTGTAACATTCTCCATACACACACAACACCTGTAACATTCTCCATACACACACACCACCTGTAACATTCTCCATACACACACACCACCTGTAACATTCTCCATACACACACACCACCTGTAACATTCTCCATACACACACACCACCTGTAACACACTCCACACACACACATACACCGTCTGAAGTTTATTCCATACATACATACACAGCTTGTACCCCCCATCCTCCTTACCACTACCTACGTGAAACCAGCACTAGAATATGCAGCTATTTTGCTGACCCCAACCGAAAAAAACAAGGCTGTGAAGATAAAGTAAAATCCAGAAGCTCGCCCCAAGACTGGTTCCGGTACATTGAGAGTTGAAATATAAGGAAATGCTCAGAGATCTTTGCCTCTCATCTAGAGCAAGGGGGGTAAATAGTAGGGGACATAATCACGACATACCAAATCATTCTTGAGATAATTGGCAGGATAGACAAAGACGAGACACTTGGAGTAATTACGAGGGGTCTTACATGTAAATCTGAGGTATAATTGAGTTATATAATTGTTAAAAGGTAACGTAAGGTTAGTGAAGGGAAGGGAACTATCCGGGGAAAGCGTCAAGCCATTACGACTATATAGCACTTGGAAGGGGTCAGGATAAGGATTTGGGATGGGACGGGGGGAAAGGAATGGTGCCCAACCACTTATGGACGGTCGGGGATTGAACGCCGACCTGCATGAAACGAGACCGTCGCTCTACCGTCCAGCCCAAGTAGTTGGACCTTAAGGTTAGTGAGCAAATAGACTGAATTGGAGACAGAGATCTTAGACGCTAACACAATTGTTTCAACCGTAGATCAAAGAGGAAATTTTAGGATAGTCATTGTCCCAGACAAATGACAGATGTGAGGCGGGTCTCAGGAGCCAGAGCTCAACCCTACAAGCACTTGTAAGTGAGTTACACACACACACACATATGGGCATGGGGCCAGCTCCCCCATGTCTTGGCAGAGTGCCTGTCCTGTTGGCATAGGTTCTTGGCACTCGCTAATCATGACTTCCACGTGTGCTGTGAAGGAGGGGGAAGGGGGGGGGTGGAGGGGAGGAGTGTGCAGTGATGGCAGGGGAATCTTTCCCCTCTTTCCTCCTCTCTTTTCCCCTGTTTCTTTCTCAGTCTCCCACCTCTCTCATCTCTCTTCCTCCGTCTCTCACCCTCTCCACCTTTCTCTCTTCTGCTCCTATTAGCTTCAACAGTCCCTCTCCTTCTCTCTCTCTCTCTCTCTCGAAAAATGTAATATTGTTTTTTTTATATTAACACTTAAGGAATATCAACATTTGTGCAGCCGCTCTAGACTATATGCCGGAGGGTACAGAGTGTGTCCAGACCTAGACGCTAAAAATCCCCATCACACAGGATGGTTAGTCATACAGAGGCATGTGATAAGTAGTCTGCACTGGCAGACTCTCTGAGTGCATTATGAGGATATCTTCAAGAACACGAGAGGTAATAAAGTAATTGCATAGCTCCAGGTACCTCATGCCAACGGGTCTGATAACTGGGCATTCGGTGATGTAGTGTGGGAGATCATGCCGCAGTTCCTGCTCACAGAGTTTGCACCTGGAGTGCTCAGGATTGGGAGATCCGTCACCTGCAGCCACCTGCCACAGGTAACGGTAACCCAACCTGATCCTGGCAACCACTGTGTCGCACAGTCTGGTCCACGTTTTGTGCTGCCCATAAATATAAGTTTCAGATCTGAAAAAATCATAGCTTTTTTATACTGGTGCTTTCAGGTCGTTGGGAGTCAGTAGTTTTTCGCCTATCAGACCTGAGTGTTTGGACCAATGACAGCAGAGATGGGGATGCCTAGATGTAATTCAACTTCATCTTTGTTACACGATAATTTGGCTGCAATGTCTGTCTCATTATGATGGGTTATATTTATGTGTGAAGGTATCCATACAAAGGAGATTCGAGACCCCTTTACTCTGTGCATCAATTAGGTCATTTATAATTGGTAGTATGGTGGAAGTAAGTGACTCTACGGAAAGCTCATCCCTGATTTCAGACTTATGAAAATTCCAGTGGGGGTCGCTATAGATGCAGATATTTCTTAAAGCGTGGCACTGAGGCCGACCCCCGACTGGACTATAACACTCACATAACCCCCTCCCCCCTCCATGTGTTATCTTGGAACTATAGATGGGATCATGAGGCAGTGAGTGGGCCCTGGTGGTTTCGAATGCTGTTCTGCTGAATTGAGTGTGTTCTATTAACGCCTATGAATGGGCTCTGTTCTTTTTAACATTGGCTGGTTCAGATTGGTTCGATCAAACTATTGTTTATGGCTTCGTGCCCTTGTGAGAAGGTCATGTTAGATTAGTCTTGGCTTCAATGATCAATGGGACGTTGGTGGAATTTTTGAAGTCGTAGGAGTTAATGGGTTATGAGTAGGTTATGAGTGATCGAGGAAGGACTCAGTGAGTCATGAATGGGTTGTGAGTAAATTGTGGGTGCCGTGAGCGGGCTCAGTGAGCAATGAGTATGTTCTGTGAGAGTTTTCGTGCTCTGGATGAAGTACTCACTGGGTTATATGTGAGTTATACTCACTTTTATTCTAAAATTAAAACTATACTAAAATTAATGGTAGTGTTCGGCTCCTGAACCCATTATGGGCTTCTGTAGCCTTTTTCACTACCACCCACAGAATCGGTATGGGGGTCCAATACCACCCATAAGATAGGTATGGGGTCCACTACCGCCCCATAAGATAGATATAGACTGCATAACAAATGAACTCAATCAGATGACCTCAAATAATGAAGTCCCGACCCGACTTTGGGGTCTCCAGTTTGACCTTGGGGTCACCGGACCCGACTGTGGGGGTCTCCGACTATAGACCTTGGGGGCCTCGACCCGGGGACGTAAACACAGCTACGCAACTTTGCGTTATCTTATGCGTCCTTGGACACGTACGCAACTTCCATGTGTTAACTCTCTTTGCTGTGTACCCCCATTTTGGTACCCCTTTCCCCCTAAACCCCCCCCCCCTTAGTACACTGTCCTAGTTAATAGAGGGAGCGACAGGGAGAAAGTGGGGTAGTTAGGTGTATATTCTAGTACAGTTCTTCTTGGGGTTCTTGCTTTAAGAACACAAGAAGAACCTGTTAAGAACATTATCAGTTTTGCTAGAACTGGTTAGCTGGGATTAGATTTTTTTTTAGGATTCTTCTTCTGTCAGTTTTTAAGAATTCTGTCTTAATCAGACTTGTGTTTTGTTTCTGTCTTTCTGTCTGGTTGTTTCCCTCTCTGTCTCTCTGTTTTTTTAAGTTAGTCTGTGGTTCATTTGGAGTTGTGCTCAAGATGCTAATGAAGATGGAAGCTGGGACCTGTCTATAGAATTTTTGTTAGTTAGTTTTTGTATTTATTTTCCATAATGATTGACTGAATGTCTGTCTGTCTGTCTGTCTGTCTGTCTGTCTGTCTGTCTGTCTGTCTGTCTGTCTGTCTGTCTGTCTGTCTGTCTGTCTGTCTGTCTGTCTCTCTCTCTCTCTCTCTCTCTCTCTCTCTCTCTCTCTCTCTCTCTCTCTCTCTCTCTCTCTTTGAGTGTTTTCCTCCCACGTTCCCGTTATCATTCGTGTGCCTCTTCCTTATCTGCCGTTATCTTTCTTTCTCTGTCCACCCCCACCCCCAACCCCTGACCCCCCCCCCCCCCCCACACATGCGCGTGAGGCGTAGTACATCTGGTAACCTTCGAAACGCTTCTACGCATCTTGCCCCCCCCCCAGGGGTGAAAATCCTATCATCTGGGGGAAAAAGATTCTGCCCACGCTGGAATTTCCCCTGCCACGTTATTCTTCTCATTTTCAGCAACCTCTTCCAGGTGCTATTATTCTTGCTATGTAGGATTCTTGCTATGTAGGAGTCTTGCTATGTAGGAGTCTTGCTATGTAGGATTCTTGCTATGTAGGAGTCTTGCTGTGTAGGATTCTTGCTATGTAGGAGTCTTGTTATGTAGGAGTCTTGTTATGTAGGATTATTGCTATGTAGGAGTCTTGCTATGTAGGAGTCTTGCTATGTAGGAGTCTTGCTATGTAGGAGTCTTGCTATGTAGGATTCTTGCTATGTAGGAGTCTTGCTGTGTAGGATTCTTGCTATGTAGGATTCTTGCTATGTAGGATTCTTGCTATGTAGGAGTCTTGCTGTGTAGGATTATTGCTATGTAGGAGTCTTGCTATGTAGGAGTCTTGTTATGTAGGATTATTGCTATGTAGGAGTCTTGCTATGTAGGAGTCTTGCTATGTAGGAGTCTTGCTATTCAGGACCCGGATTCACGAAGCAGTTACGCAAGCACTTACGAACGTGTACATCTTTGACGGCTTTGGTTAAATTTATTAAACAGTTTACAAGCATGAAAACTTGCCAATCAACTGTTGTTATTGTTATAAACAGCCTCCTGGTGCTTCCGAGCTCATTAACTGTTTAATAATTGTAAACAAAGCCGCCAAAGATTGAGAAAAGATGTACAGGTTCGTAACTGCTTCGTGAATCTGGCTCCAGGATTCTCCAGCTTCCATAGCCAGAGATTAATTCCTGGCGTTCACAGTACTGAACCACTTCAGTTTATATATATATATATATATATATATATATATATATATATATATATATATATATATATATATATATATATATATATATATATGTATATATATATATATATATATATATATATATATATATATATATATATATATATATATATATATAAACAGGGATAAGGAAGAGGTATGTGAAGTATGACATTTTCTTTGGACTTTTTCTGAGGTGTTGGACGTAACTTGGCCTTTTCCTTGGCCATTGTTGTACTTGAGGGTGAGTTATGGCCTTTATATAGTGTCTGGTGACCTTTTCTTAAGGCCCTCTTGGCATTCATTGTGAAATTTGACATTCCACGATATTTTCTTAAGTTTTTAGCGTTTGTTCTTAGTGTGTGTGTGTGTGTGCGTGTGTGTGTGTGTGTGTGTGTGTGTGTGTGTGTGTGTGTGTGTGTGTGTGTGTGTGTGTGTGTGTGTGTGTGTGTGTGTGTGTGTGTGTGTACTCACCTAATTGTGCTTGCGGGGGTTGAGCTCTGGCTCTTTGGTCCAGTGTGTGTGTGTGTGTGTGTGTGTGTGTGTGTGTGTGTGTGTGTGTGTGTGTTTCCATTACGTCAATGATTGTACGATTTCGCACATTTAGCTACAGAAAATACAATCTAAACAGACCGATGGGTTGATTGTAATGATTTTATAATCTATTTTCTTTAATATTTACTATACACACGTAAACGCGCACACACGCACGCACATGCCCACGCACATCCACACTCCCACCCACCTACCTTGAGGCTACCTTGAGGTGCTTCCGGGGCTTAGTGTCCCCGCGGCCCGGTCGTCGACCAGGCCTCCTGGTTGCTGGACTGATCAACCAGGCAGTTAGACGCGGCTGCTCGCAGCCTGACGTATGAGTCACAGCCTGGTTGATCAGGTATCCTTTGGAGGTGCTTATCCAGTTCTCTCTTGAACACTGTGAGGGGTTTGCCAGTTATGCCCCTTATGTGTAGTGGAAGCGTGTTGAACAGTCTCGGGCCTCTGATGTTGATAGAGTTCTCTCTCAGAGTACCTGTTGCACCTCTGTTTTTCAACGGGGGTATTCTGCACATCCTGCCATGTCTTCTGGTCTCATGTGGTGTTATTTCTGTGTGCAGGTTTGGGACCAGCCCTTCAATTATTTTCCACGTGTAAATTATTATGTATCTCTCCCGCCTGCGCTCAAGGGAGTACAGGAGGAGTACAAGGGTCGATTAGTACAGTATTAGTACAAGGTTAGTATTAGTACAAGGGTCGGTACAATTCGTGAAGTACAAGGGAGTACCCACACACACACACGCACACTCACACGCACACCCACACCCTCTCACACAAACGGTGTTAGGATAGGTTGAAGGAACTGAACCCCACAACCTTTAAGGACAGAAAAAAAACAGAGGAGACATGATGACAACATACAAGATACCGAGGGGTCACGGACAAGTGGTAGGACATAAGTGGAAGCTAGAAACACAAATGAATGGAAGGAAATACTCGTATCTTATTTGAGCAGTCTACAAGTGGATTGCACCGAGGTAAGAAACTTGTTAAAACCTTCTCAGACCTCAATGTCAAACCACGAAAGTGTGAAACAGGCATTTCCTGAAGTACTTTCGTATTTAATAATACCTCTTCAGAAGGCTTGATGTATTTAATGTATTGTATTTAATAATACATCTTGATGTCCCTTCTGAAGATGTATTATTAAATACGAAAGTACTTAAGGAAATTCCTGTTTCAGTTCTTCCTTCGTGGTCTGACACTGTCATATATATATATATATATATATATATATATATATATATATATATATATATATATATATATATATATATATATATATATATATATATATATATATATATATATATATATATATATATATATATATATTCCTTTTTATCAATAAGTATCTTTGTGGTCACCTCTGTTGTAACATAGAGATTCGTGAAGCAATCAGCGATGTTAATGACCCAACTAGACACCATTATAATACCGACTTTTAATATTCCTGGTTAGCGAGCCTCTTGCGTTAACGACCACACTAAAGTTAGGCCATTCCGACTGATGTGAATAACTTCACACTACGGCTTGAACACCTAGCTTGGCATATTAAAAGTGCTAATGCAACCAGTGTCGGTGGCGACCTATTTCCACATGCGTCCTGTTATATCCATTTTTAATATTCCTCATTCGCTAGTCCTTCCTCCGCCATCTAAACTGGGACCAGGCCACTTGGGCTGGTGTGAATAATTTCTGGCCTCGGGTTAGTACTGCACTCCGAGGCATTCGCATTCTGGTCTGTGGGCTTGATTGCACCAATATTACGTGAGATGGGCATTACAGGTGTGTGTGTCTGTGGCTCCTGTGAATGTGTTATGGCTGTACCGGCTTGGGCAGGAGGTACAGTCTCTCTCTCTCGCACAACCTGGATACAGTGAGGAAGACCTTTTACAGCTGTAATCAGCATGGAAGATATTTTAGAAGAGCTTTAGATATTTTTAGAAAACTAATTCAATCTGCGGAAGTATGCACAAATCTACTCATGGCCAGATGAGTTGTCAAAGGTCAGGTTCAGTACTGGAGAACAGTTATTATTAACAAAGTTAATAACAGAGTTATTATTATTTGTGAGTTATTAACAAGCTAAAGTGATTGATTACGGCGCCTGACAGCTGGGTGGACAGCGCTTCGGATTCGTAGTCCTGAGGTTCCGGGTTCGATCCCCGGTGGAGGCGGAGACAAATGGGTAAAATGTTTCTTTCACTCTGATGCCCCCCTGTTCACCTAGCAGTAAATAGGTATACCTGGGAGTTAGACAGCTGCTACGGGCTGCTTCCTGGAGGTGGAGACCTGGTCGAGGACCGGGCCGCGGGGACGCTAAGCCCCGAAATCATCTCAAGATAACTTCAAGATAACTTAAAATCATACTTTATGTTTTGAATTTTTTTGAATTTCACCATGGAAAAAGATTTGCATTTTGATGTGTGTCTGCATCTATAAAATTTAATGTCTGTCTCTCTATCCGAAGGAGGAAGCCAGACACTTGTGGATAGTCTCACACAACTTAATAACCTCAAACATTCATACCAGTGTCTGGGTCGGCCCCAGTGCCATACTTTCAGAAATATCACCATCTATACTCTCCCCCCCCCTCAACACGATTTTCATAGAATCTGAAATAATTCCGTAGTTAGGCTTGCTCCCGCCATTTACCCGCGCTTGGTTTTCAATGAATACTCGAAAACGATGGACGTGAATTAATTTAGGTTATAGTATTACATTTTCTGAAAGAAGTGGGGGAGAAGGGAGAGAAAGATAGAGAGAAGGAAGAGGGGAGAAGAGTAAAGGAGAGGGAGGAGGGAAGAGAGATGGAGGAGATTGGAACAGAGAGTGGAGAGTGAAACGCCCCCCCTCCCCCCAATCTGGTAATAGAATCCAATCGCCAGGACCCAAGAGTACATAATCAGCTAGGGAAGTATATATTAACTATATGTGCGCTTATATGTACACGACTGGAGACTTACTGTACATCTTCCCTCAATTATGACGGTGTCCAACCACTTGGGCTGGACGGTAGAGCGACGGGTTCGCTTCATGCAGGTCGGCGTTCAATCCCCTACCGTCCAAGTGGTTGGGCACCTTTCCTTTCCCTCTTCCTATCCCCAATCCTTATCCTGATCCCTTCCCAGTGCTATATAGTCGTAATGGCTTGGTGCTTCCCCCTGATGATTCCATTCCATTCAATTATGACGGCTTGGTTCGTATTTATTAAAGAGTTTATGACTGAACACTTAATAACTAATAACACTGAATAACTCAAGGTTATTATTGTTATCTCGCTTCATGCAGGTCGGCGTTCAATCCCCCGAGACCATCCAGAAGTGGTTGGGCACCATTCCTTCCCCCCCGTCCTATCCTAAATCCTTATCCTGACCCCTTCCAAGTGCTATATAGTCGTAATGGCTTGACGCTTTCCCCCCTGATAGTTCCCTTCCCTTCGTAAACTGTTTAGTGAATGTACACGTAAGTCTACGATCGTGGAAAGATGTACAGGTTTCGTAAGTGAATACTTTACTTGATGACTCCTAACACTGGCAGTCATAGCTAAGGTGATCAGCGCTCGATTACCGGGGGTTATTCTGAGATGATTTCGGGGCTTAGCGTCCCTGCGGCCCGGTCCTCGACATTGCACAGCAATATTAAAGACTGAACAGGTTATCTTGAATTGATTTCGGGGCTTTAGTGTCCCCGCGGCCCGGTCCTCGACCAGGCCTCCACCCCCAGGAAGCAGCCTGTGACAGCTGACTAACTCCCAGGTACCTATTTACTGCTAATTAACAGGAGCATAGGGTGAAAGAAACTCTGCCCATCGTTTCTCGCCGACGCCCGGGATCGAACCCGGAACCACAGCATCACGTGTCCAGCGTGCTGTCCGCTCGGCCGGCCGACCCCAACAGTAGTAGTAGTAGAAACACAACAATGCAAACTAAACTAAAAAATTTAGACAAATTGAAATTTTTTTAACTTAAAGTTTGAGAGATGAGATGTAAAACATCGCTCAGTGGTGTACGAACTGTCATCTTGAGGTTATCTTGAGATGATTTCGGGGCTTAGCGTCCCTGCGGCCCGGTCCTCGACATTGCACAGCAATATTAAAGACTGAACAGGTTATCTTGAGATGATTTCGGGGCTTTTTAGTGTCCCCGCGGCCCGGTCCTCGACCAGGCCTCCACCCCCAGGAAGCAGCCCGTGACAGCTGACTAACACCCAGGTACCTGTTTTACTGCTAGGTAACAGGGTCACTGTCATAGTGTCAACAGCAGTAGTGATAAGGAGAGCAGTTACAATAATAACACTTGTAGGCCTAGTAAGGGCAACAGTAGTAGGCCTAGTGATGACTTGATTTGCAGGGTAAGCTTTAATTCAAAACTAAATCCCTTGAGGCTTCACACTACGGTTTACTAATAAGGGAATTTAGGTTAGGTTAGGTTAAGTTGGGTTCGGCTCGGATAGGTTAGGTTAAGTTAGGTTAGGTTCGGCTCGGATAGGTTAGGTTAGGTAAGGTTCGGCTCGGATAGGTTAGGTTAGGTTCGGTTCGGTTCGGTTAGGTTAGGTTAGGTTAGGTTAGATTAGGTTTGATTCGGTTAGGTTAGGTTCGCTTCGGATCGGTTAGATTCCGTTAGGTTAGTTTAGTTTAAGTTAGGTTAGGTTCGGTTAGGTTAGGTTCGGTTAGATTAGGTTCGGCTCGGATAGGTTAGGTTCGGCTCGGATAGGTTCGGTTCGGTTCGGTTAGGTTAGGTTAGGATCGGTTAACAGATGAGATAGGCAGGTTATACAGTGTTCTGTGTGCTGTTTAATCCCAATATTTTTGACCAATACCACATTTTATGAAGCATCCATTTCCTGGATGTATAGTGTGGGTCACTTGATGGAGAAGTTTGAAACACAGGTCGCAGGTGGCGTGAGCCAAGAGAGGGACGAATAGAGTACCAACACTGTAATGTCATGTCCTTGGATACCACAACTATGACTTTATTCATGAAAACATGTGGGTTTTTATTGACCTACTTTATTGCCCTTTATTGGGGCCTCGTAGCCTGGTGGATAGCGCGCAGGACTCGTAATTCTGTGGCGCGGGTTCGATTCCCGCACGAGGCGGAAACAAATGGGCAAAGTTTCTTTCACCCTGAATGCCCCTGTTACCTAGCAGTAAATAGGTACCTGGGAGTTAGTCAGCTGTCACGGGCTGCTTCCTGGGGGTGGAGGCCTGGTCGAGGACCGGGCGCAGGGACACTAAAGCCCCGAAATCATCTCAAGATAACCTCAAGAAGATAACCCATACCTTTGGTGCAAGGTCATTTATACATAGGTAGCTATCCCCCTAGACTGTATGAAGGGATACATAGTATGTATCAAGAGTATCATACACTATGTATTTATGTAATACATAGTCATTTATGCAGCTTCGTTAGACTATATGAAGGGTTACATAGTTTGTGTTAAGAAGGGAAGGTAACTATCAGGGAGAAAGCGCCAAGCCATTGCGACTATATAGCACTGGGAAGGGATCAGGATAAGGATTTGGGATGGGACGGGGGGGGGGGGAAGGAATGGTACCCAACCACTTGTGGACGGTCTCGGGGGATTGAACGCCGACCTGCATGAAGCGTTCTTCCCTTTGACAGGAAAGATATTTCTACAGGGGCAAGTGATAGGTCTCCTACACTGGCAAACTTTGCATGGATTATGAGGGGCATCCTTTAAGAGCATGAGAATGGTATGAGGGATAAGCTCCAGGTACCTCATACCAATAGGGCTGTAAGGTCTAATGATGGGACATTCAGTTATGTAGTGTGTGGGGGGGTCAGCACCCAGTTTCTGATCACCAAACTACTTCACTTATATATGAAACTACGTGGTAGGAGTGGTTATGTTGGTTCAGTGGTTGATTTGTTTCAGTGGTTGATTTGTTTCAGTGGTTGATTTGTTTCAGTGGGTGATTTGTTTCAGTGGTTGATTTGTTTCAGTGGTTGATTTGTTTCAGTGGGTGATTTGTTTCACAGGTTAGCTTATTTCATTTGTTGATTAGATGATTGGGTTGTTAACTTTTGATTGGTCTGAGGCAGCACACACACACACACACACACACACACACACACACACACACACACACACACACACACACACACACACACACACACACACACACACACACACACGCACACACACACACACACACACACACACACACACACACACACACACACACACACTGAAGATGCCATGGTCAGAGTTAGTTGCCAAGGTAGTTGCCATCTGACCATGTCAACTACCCTCCCAGGTAGTCCCGAGTTGAGCCGTCGACCACAACGCCTTCCTCTCACGATAAGATAAGGTGAGAAGCCCAAGATCACCAAGACTCCCCCGATATAAGGCTTATGGCAGAGTACCGCATCCCTATTCAGTCTGTCCTTCTCTACCTCTTTCTTATCCCTTACCCATCTCTTTTCCTTAGACCCCCGTCCCATTTTTCCACAACCTCCTAACCCCTTCATTCCCCAACCTCCTACGTCAGAATAACCTATTAATAACGCGACAGACACAAGAATCTTAGACGGGGCATGAAGAGCAAGATCTCACTCTGCTATAGACACTATTAAGCAAGTACTGATAGGTGAGTACGTCCCCTAACCATCCTATCCACTCCTGGAGTTCAGGATAGGCTGAAGGATATGTGGAGAGGCAGCGCCATGCCTCACCTGGAGTCTCGGACCTGTTGCCTCAATACACCTGGTGAGAGATAACCGTCTACGGGCTCGCCATAGCCCGTGCTACTTGGAACTTTTTGCTCCAAGTATGTAATCTAGCCTCGTAGCCTGGTGGATAGCGCGCAGGACTCGTAATTCTGTGGCACGGGTTCGATTCCCGCACGAGGCAGAAACAAATGGGCAAAGTTTCTTTCACCCTGAATGCCCCTGTTACCTAGCAGTAAATAGGTACCTGGGAGTTAGTCAGCTGTCACGGGCTGCTTCCTAGGGGTGGAGGCCTGGTCAAGGACCGGGCCGCGGGGACACTAAAGCCCCGAAATCATCTCAAGATAACCTCAAGAAGTAGTGAATCTTAAACAACGACATGAAGAGATTGTGTCTAGAGAGAAGACCTGGTCCTCGTATTTAAGGATCATATGCATGACAAAATTGTAACCTGTGGGGACATTTAATATGGGAGACAGCGAAGGCGGGAAAGGTTTGACATAAGCATTCTCTGTGTGTAATTATCCGAAGCTTCGAGCTACCCAGACATTCCTGGCTGCAAGAGTTCGGGCTCGTTACAGAGCCTGGGCGAATCAGCGTGTAGTTACATGGTTGTTTGCCGGTAGAGAGGCGTGATTCGTTGGGTAATTTGGTCCGTTTAAATTGGCATCTATATTTTTTGTGTGCATTAAGTGGGGGCGGAGAGGAATTAGTAAAACATTAGCGACTTAAGGGGACCTCGCTGATTTAATTCACATTTCGAAACAGCTTTGGAAGAAGCGTTCAGCTGAGCTGAAGCTGGCTTCAAGCTGGACCCGCTTCGTCTGCTGTCTGAAATCTCTGTTATTTGTTTATAAACAGAGGCAGACTTTCTATATAATGTCATCTAATGTGCTGGAAGACTACGGTAACGTTTGGGCCTCTAGTCCTGTTATACCAGGAGGCGAAGCATTATGAACGTCAGGCGATAACTCGTGGGAATACACGAGTAAATTATATATTGTCATCTGGGTACACTGCTCGGAGGTGTTCAGTGTCGCCCTCTCCCTCCCTCCCTCTCTCCCTCTCCCTCTCTCCCTCTCCCTCTCCCTCCCTCTCCCTCCCTTCCCCCTACCCTCTCTCCCTCTCCCTCTCTCCCTCCCTCTCCCTCTCCCTCTCTCCCTCTCCCTCTCTTCCCCCTACCCTCCCTCCCTCCCTCCCCTTCCTAAGGGAGGAGTAGTAGCAGTTTGATATGGATGTATATACATACATATTCATACGTACACACGATTTAAGAACATACAGGGCATACGTACACACACATGAATACACAGATACACGCGCTAAGGCACACATACAAATATACACACACACATGCTCTCGCACATCCAGACAGAGAAACGCGCACGCACGCACGCACACATACACAGGTACACATAAAATAAGTGACACATGGCTAGCTGACAGTGTACATATAGGTGTGTACGAACCGACCCAGCCATCAGCTAGATGAGTATACACACACACACCTGTGTGTGGGGTCTGATAGCTGAGTGGACGGCGCTCTGGACTCGTAATCCTAGGGTCCGGGTTCGATCCCCGGTGATGGCAGAAACAAAACTGGGCAGTTTCTTTTACCCTGATCCCTCTGTTACTTAGTAGTAAATAGGTACCTGGGAGTTAGACAGCTGCTACGGGCTGCTGCTTCCTGTGTGTGTGTGTGTGTGTGTGTGTGTGTGTGTGTGTGTGTGTGTGTGTGTGTGTGTATGTGTGTGTGTGTGTGTGTATGTGTGTGTGTGTGTGTGTGTGTGTACTCACGTAGTTGTATTTGCGGGGGTTGAGCTCTGGCTCTTTGGTCCCGCCTCTCAACCGTCAATCAACAGGTGTACAGATTCCTGAGCCTATCGGGCTCTGTCATATCTACACTTGAAACTGTGTATGGAGTCAGCCTCCACCACATCACTTCCTAATGCATTCCATTTGTCAACCACTCTGACACTAAAAAAGTTCTTTCTAATATCTCTGTGGCTCATTTGGGCACTCAGTTTCCACCTGTGTCCCCTAGTACGTGTGCCCCTTGTGTTAAATAGACTGTCTTTATCTACCCTATCAATCCCCTTCAGAATCTTGAATGTGGTGATCATGTCCCCCCTAACTCTTCTGTCTTCCAGCGAAGTGAGGTTTAATTCCCGTAGTCTCTCCTC
Organism: Procambarus clarkii; assembly: GCF_040958095.1. Classification (NCBI taxonomy): domain Eukaryota; kingdom Metazoa; phylum Arthropoda; class Malacostraca; order Decapoda; family Cambaridae; genus Procambarus; species Procambarus clarkii. The sequence continues at coordinate 10,710,606 of NC_091236.1, forward strand.
GTAGCTCATACCTCTCAGCTCGGGTACTAGTCTGGTGGCAAACCTTTGAACCTTTTCCAGTTTAGTCTTATCCTTGACTAGATATGGACTCCATGCTGGGGCTGCATACTCCAGGATTGTGTGTGTGTGTGTGTGTGTGTGTGTGTGTGTGTGTGTGTGTGTGTGTGTGTGTGTGTGTGTGTGTGTGTGTGTCTGTGTGTGTGTGTGTGTGTGTGTGTGTGTGTAAATACACACAGGTGTACGCGCACGCAATCTGTATGACAGGGATGAAGAGGGGGGGGGGGTAACAAGTCTCCAGACACCTAAATGGTGCTCCAAGCAAGGTTTAAATTCACAGTTGGATATCAGTTAGGTACCCCCGGAGATCCTTCCTGAGCGAGAGCATCACAGGCAGTGGGAGAACTTATTAATATATCCACCAAACATATCTGTGAGATAACTGCTTGATTTCTCGGAAAACACGGAGAAACTTTCTGATATGAGATCAGAAAATTTGCCAACCGCTGATGTCCGGCCGATCACGTTCCGGACGAAATTATCGATCGGTGGTACCCGATCGGGCCCTTCAAATGACGCGTAAATGGGAAATCTACATCTACATCTACAATCTACGTCCGTTGGTCGAAACGGCTTCGACCAACAGAAGTGGCGTTCGAATGACTTCGATATTCACTTCAACCAACTCCTGTTATTTTTCCCGTTGATCGGGTGCCTGTTGTTAGCCTTTTTCATGCCACCCACAACAGTTGCCTAACTCCTGGTGGGTACACTTTTTTATTTACAAGGTGAACAGAGGCATCATTTGCAGTTGTAAGTCGAGGACGCGGACCACTGCGCTACAAAACTATAATGCATTCAGTTTGGGAAAAAAAAAAGAGTTGTGATATTAAAATTGGTTTTACCTGGCATCCTGTCCCCTGGTTTTGGGGGGGGGGGGGAATTTTCCCCTCAGCTTAACTGGCAGGGAGATTGCGAGTTGATTGGCAGCCTGGAACAGTGATAAATTGATTGAGTGTAAGACACTGTTACCTCAAATAGGGGAATTGATACCTCAAATAGAGGAATTGATACCTCAAATAGGGGAATTGTTACCCCAAATAGGGGAAATTGTTACCTCAAATAGGGGAATTGTTACCTCAAATAGGGGAATTGATACCTCGAATAGGGGAATTGTTACCTCAAATAGGGGAATTGTTACCTCAAATAGGGGAATTGATACCTCGAATAGGGGAATTGTTACCTCAAATAGGGGAATTTTTACCTCAAATAGGGGAATTTTTACCTCAAATAGGGGAATTGTTACCTCAAACAGGGGAATTGTTACCTCAAATAGGGGAAATTGATGTCCCCACGATGCCATAAACCGTTTCATGAGCACCCTGACATTACCGTGTATAAACTATTGCCTGAAGTATCCATCGTCCTTCGAAAATCTGAAACTAAGAAAATTCGAAGCACCAGCGAGCTCGATATTCAGTAAAGCAGTTGGCCTTTGTCTTAAGGACTCACAATGGGCTCAAGTAACTATTGTAGTCAGATACTGGAGGACAAATATCTGCAATCCACGACAGTCCTGTAAATCACTTCCTGGTGCTTGGGTTACAGCATAGTTTTTAAGGATTTTCATTCAGCACACTTGAAATTTTTCCATTTGGGATTCAGAATGTAATGTATATTGAATAGCCAGTTTGGTATTACCTTCCAGGCTCTCCGCCCAGCTCAGAATTCCTTCCAAAGATGGTAAAATGTAGTTGACCAGACCACACACTAGAAAGTGAAGAGACGACGACGTTTCGGTCCGTCCTGGACCATTCTCAAGTCGATTGTCGATCGACTTGAGAATGGTCCAGGACGGACCGAAACGTCGTCGTCTCTTCAATTTCTAGTGTGTGGTCTGGTCAACATACTTCAGCCACGTTATTGTGACTCATCGCCTGCACATGGTAAAATGTTCCTCAGATATTAGCAAATATAGCAAATATATATTAGCTCAAATATAGCAAAGTCGACGATATTGTTGAAAAGAAGCTGCCCAATAGGCTGCAGCCATTCACAAAGGGTTCCACAACTATTCAACCCCGATTGAAGAGTATCCAGATGAATTAAGTCCAGTTCTGAAGTAAGAAGATGAGTTAAGATGCTATCGTTCAACCTTCAGTTTAGACTTATTGTCTTGTGTATGACCCTCTGTCCTGTGCGACAGTGAATACCAGCATTATCCTCACTCTAATAAGATCTAATTGAATTCCTCAGATAAGGTACAATTGTAATTACGTTTTGTCAATAAAGATGTTAATAGTAAAATCCTTCTTTACTCGAGGGGCAGTGTTGTGTGATCTGGAATAGAGCAGTAACTATTCTGGCCAGCTAGGAACACCAGATGGCCTGACTAAACCGCCGACCTGGCTATATATATATACGGGCGGAGATGTCACACTGGCCAAGTTACAGCCCCGCTCCTGTGCCAGGTAAGTCCACTACGGGCTCACCATAGCCCGTGCTACTTGCCCCGCTCCTGTGCCAGGTAAGTCCACTACGGGCTCACCATAGCCCGTGCTACTTGGAACTTTTTGTTCCCAGTAGCTGAATCTTAAATAATAACTTGGTCACACATTCTTATCAAGAAGAATCATCTCAAGATAACTACAGGCGCGAATCGGAGTCTTGACAAGGACATGGGCAGTCTGGCCACGAATTTAGTCTTTAAAGCTTGATATGTATAGTCCATAAGAAATATAATAGTTTTGAGTAATAGGATGACATCGAAATAGCAAGTTCGAGTCCATCGTATTGCTCCATAAGTATAAACTAAGCAGCTTGTTTAAAGTGTCTGAAAGTGCGGTGTAATTTGGATGGAATTATCAGTTACGGTGCTGATTCTAGTATTTTAGTCTGATCTCAAAATTATTTTAAGATTCGAATCTCCAAATTCTTCAAGATTCGAATCTCCAAATTCTTCAAGATTCGACTCTCCAAATTCTTCAAGATTCGAATCTCCAAATTCTTCAAGATTCGATTCTCGAAATTCTTCAAGATTCTAATCTCCAAATTCTTCAAGATTCGACTCTCCAAATTCTTCAAGATTCGACTCTCCAAATTCTTCAAGATTCGAATCTCCAAATTCTTCAAGATTCGAATCTCCAAATTCTTCAAGATTCGACTCTCCAAATTCTTCAAGATTCGACTCTCCAAATTCTTCAAGATTCGACTCTCCAAATTCTTCAAGATTCGACTCTCCAAATTCTTCAAGATTCGAATCTCCAAATTCTTCAAGATTCGAATCTCCAAATTCATTAATAGTTACGTATTCCTTCTTGGTGCAAAGGTGATGACGACACAGTTGATAAAGGAGCTGAAATATTCATGTGTTCAAGTCCTTTTAACACTCCTCCAAGTGGGTTCCGAGTGTATATCTGTGTGTATCTTAGACCATTGTTGTAAATTGGTCTTAAACATACTACCTGATTCAGTTGTTATACAATTAGCTACAGTATTTGATTAGATACTTCGGTGTTGTTTGTATGTGCGTATTAATGTTATCTCTCTCTCTCTCTCTCTCTCTCTCTCTCTCTCTCTCTCTCTCTCTCTCTCTCTCTCTCTCTCTCTCTCTCTCTCTCTCTCTCTCTCTCTCTCTCTCACGACGGGACAAGCGTCATATTCGAAGTGGTTTTTGCCTAGCCAGAAACGTACGAACCTAGACCTATCGAGGTGCAGTTAGAAGATAGATTGAGTCTCAAGATGAGTCGTCTTGTGGTACAATCGTCAGTCTTCGTCAGAAGAGAGAGAGACAGAGAGACAGAGAGAGAGAGAGAGAGAGAGAGAGAGCAGGATCACAGACCTCACAATGTGACGCTGAGGCGAAGGAGGGAGTTCGGGTTGTGTCCGGTATCTCACATGTGTTGACATTCTAAGACCATCCAGACACTCGAGGTGAAAAACACGCTAGAACAGACTGGGTGCGGTCCCTTACCACAGCCCCACACAGCCACACACGGGCTCACTCTATGCAAATGGACAATTACAACCCAGAGACTCATAGCCCTGTTATTCTGCTTCTTTACATACCTTAAACACCCATGTGATGTTGATCGAGATAAGATATTATGTCTTATATTGGGACGGTAGCTCAGTAGTCTACATCCTCGACTCACAAACGAGGAACTCGGGTTCAGTCCCCGGCAGGACAGAAGCAATTGGTCACGTTTCCCCTTTAACTGATGGGTACATTAGGCTGTGTGTCGCATCTTTGGGGAGGTCAGTAGTCGGCCAAGCGGGACTTCGATAAGCCGAAGTACAGACTTTCTGACCCGCGAAAATGGGAATTAATTCTATTGACCTATCGAAATGCGGTACATAAACAGACCTCTTCCCTGCATCTCTGCAGGAGGCCAGCATGACCTGGCCTGGTCGAGGACCGGGCCGCGGGGACACTAAAGCGCCGAAATCATCTCAAGATAACCTCAAGATAACCTTCCTCCTATGAGGCACAAAGAACAAATATTTTACCTATCGCAAAAATCAGTCTAGTTTGGTTTGTGCTCGGCTAGAGTTGTGAGAACGAGTGTCTCACATCTCAAGCTGTCTGCAGAAATGGTCCAAGCTCCTTCCTGCTACTGGCAGAACACTTCCATGGCCCACTGAGACATATTTCTCAAGAGGTTCTGAATTAGATTTACACCAGGTGAATTTTCAAGGTAACCAACCGAGTGATATCTCTATCCTCCTGCTGCTTCTTCAGCTCTTGAAGCCCGGAACGTGAAGCCCATCATCTTGCCGGAGGAACTCTTATTAGGGGATATCTACCTCACCACAACTAGTTGACGAATAATAACAGAACTAGCAGCACTTCAACTAGCTGACGTATACACTAACAGAACTAGGTAACGTCTACAGGAAACCTAGCAGCACTACAACTAACCTCTACACTAACAGAACTAGGTAACGTCTACACGAAACCTAGCAGCACTACAACCAACATCTCCACTAACAGAACTAGCAGCACTTCAACTAGCTGACGTATACACTAACAGAACTAGGTAACGTCTACAGGAAACCTAGCAGCACTACAACTAACCTCTACACTAACAGAACTAGCAGCACTTCAACTAGCTGACGTATACACTAACAGAACTAGCTACCAGCACTAGAAATACAGGAGAGGAGGAGTAATTTCCTGGCATCCAAGGACAGGTCTTCAACCTGTCAAGGGCCCCACTTGCCAGATTGACAGCAGGACCTTCGTCCTCATAACGACTGTCTTAACTACCCAGTTCGCTGCCCAGAATTTGTGTCTCATAATCGCTCTCGTATGAATACATTCTCATACACACTTAAGATGCCAAGATACACAGCAGGAAAATCATTATTATTCAACTTATGAAGTATGATTGAACTAGCTGATAACATCATCATTCGGTTCATGATGATTTCGTGATCTAAGCCGCCGTGATTAAGAAAAGATATACAGATATTTATATATGGAAAGATATAAAAGATATTTATATATGAAAAGATATAAAAGATATTTATATATGGAAAGATATAAAAGATATTTATACATGAAAAGATATAAAAGATATTTATATATGGAAAGATATAAAAGATATTTATATATGGAAAGATATAAAAGATAATTATTGCCTTCTCCTTTCCTTATCACAATCGACTTGAGAATGGTCCAGGACGGACCGAAACGTCGTCGTCCCTTCACCTTCTAGTGTGTGGTCTGGTCAACATATTTCAGCCACGTTATTGTGACTCCTCGTCTGCAAAAAAGATATACAGGTTTCGTATGTGGATGCGTAAAGGCTTGATAAATCCCGGTCACTGGCTGAACTATCATCGTTAGCCGATGGCTGGTGGCCGCTAATGACTCAATCGCCCAATTCTGAACAGCCCTTGTTTACAAATCTGTGTAGGGCACGTGACAAGTTCCGTGGAAGAGGGAGCTATAGCCCTGTAAGAACTAGCTAAGGTAATTAGCTAGTTCTTGAAGGGGGGTTGAGCTCTGGCTCTTTGGTCCCACCTCTCAACTGTCAATCAACTGGTTTACAGGTTCCTGAGCCTATTGGGCTCTATCATATCTACATTTGAAACTGTGTATGGAGTCAGCCTCCACCACATCACTGCCTAATGCATTCCATCCGTTAACTACTTTGACACCGAAAAAGTTCCTTCTAACGTCTCTGAGGCTCATGTGGGTACTCAGTTTCCACCTGTGTCCCCTTGTTCTCGTCCCACCAGTGTTGAATAGTTTATCTATTTATTTGTGTGTGTGTGTGTGTGTGTGTTTGGAGCTGTACAGATAGTCAATATAATGTACGATAGTGTCGATGCACAAAGCTTGAGAAGACAGCTGAGTGTATCAGTTAAAAAAAACACTTTTTTTTACCATATATATGCAAAAGCCAAGTTGAAGCCGAAAGTCGTCTTATTTGCTCTGTAGACGAAAGTTGGAGATTTTGGAGGACCAGTAGATGGAGAACCAGCTGTTGGAGAACCAGTAGATGGAGAACCAGGTGTTGGAGAACCAGTAGATGGAGAACCAGCTGTTGGAGAACCAGCTGTTGGAGAACCAGTAGATGGAGAACCAGCTGTTGGAGAACCAGCTGTTGGAGAACCAGTAGATGGAGAACCAGCTGTTGGAGAACCAGTTAGTTTCGAACCAACTGGTGGAGATAGCAGATAAAAGAAGATAACGACTATTCGTATAGATAACCAAAATACTCAAGAGATGCCATTATATACGGTGAACACTCTGAAACAAGCAGTGTCTTGTAAGAAGGTAATTCAACCTATCACTTAAAAGATGTTTTCAAAATTAAACTGTGTTAATTATTTCCCGTCCTGCACTTGTTTACTGAGCGGGTGACGAGTATCTTGTGTCCTGTGCATTGGTAGATCTGCGCATTGACGCACGAATTGCGCATGAGCCCCCCTTCCTAAGATTTCCCAGCGTCGAGCAATCGGTCAATTAAAAATGGTCTCTCCTAACCTACCTCAGAGGACCTAAAACAGAAAACAGGGACAGTACGTCACTTTGGACAGCCTGCCTGCCTGCCTGCCTGCCTGCCTGCCTGCCTGCCTGCCTGCCTGCCTGCCTGCCTGCCTGCCTGCCTACCTGCCTGCCTGCCTACCTACCTACCTGCCTGCCTGCCTGCCTGCCTGCCTGCCTGCCTGCCTGCCTACCTGCCTACCTACCTACCTGCCTGCCTGCCTGCCTGCCTGCCTGCCTGCCTGCCTGCCTGCCTGCCTGCCTGCCTGCCTGCCTGCCTGCCAGCCTGCCTGCCTGCCTGCCTACCTACCTACCTACCTACCTACCTACCTACCTACCTACCTACCTACCTACCTGCCTGCCTGCCTGCCTGCCTACCTACCTACCTACCTACCAACCTACCAACCTACCTGCCTGCCTGCCTGCCTGCCAGCCTGCCTGCCTGCCTGCCTACCTACCTACCTACCTACCTACCTGCCTGCCTGCCTGCCTGCCTGCCTGCCTGCCTACCTACCTACCTACCTACCTACCTACCTACCTACCTGCCTGCCTGCCTACCTGCCTGCCTGCCTGCCTGCCTGCCTACCTGCCTGCCTGCCTACCTGCCTGCCTGCCAGCCTGCCTGCCTGCCTACCTACCTACCTACCTACCTGCCTGCCTGCCTGCCTGCCTGCCTGCCTGCCTGCCTGCCTGCCTGCCTGCCCGCCTGTCTGCCTGCCTGCCTGCCTGCCTGCCTGCCCGCCTGCCTGCCTGCCTGCCTGCCTGCCTACCTGCCTGCCTGCCTGCCAGCCTGCCTGCCTGCCTGCCTACCTACCTACCTACCTGCCTGCCTGCCTGCCTGCCTGCCTGCCTGCCTGCCTGCCTGCCTGCCTACCTGCCTGCCTGCCTGCCTGCCTTCCACCCCTCCCTCCCAGCCTTGAGGAAGGGTAGGAAAGGTATGAATAACACCTCTTGTCGACACGGGAAGGGGGAGAGGGGGAAGTTAATCACCATTCCCGCAGCATACTTGTGTTATGCGATATACAACAGACCTGAGCATAATTGAGCAGGGGGAGGGGGGGTAGGGGGTAGGGGGAGATCATACTTTTTTGTCGTGTGGGTCTTGACGACAAATTCTCAATTGTCGTTGTGTAGGACGACACCTGCTGTATACTGTATGTTGTATATTTCGTCTGGTGTATGTTGTATATGTCTCGTCTGGTGCGTTGAATGTTGTATATTTCGTCTGGTGTATGTTGTATATGTCTCGTCTGGTGCGTTGAATGTTGTATATTTCGTCTGGTGTATGTTGTATATGTCTCGTCTGGAGTATGTTGTATATGTCTCGTCTGGTGTATGTTGTATATGTCTCGTCTGGTGTATGTTGTATATGTCTCGTCTGGTGTATGTTGTATATGTCTCGTCTGGTGCGTTGAATGTTGTATATTTCGTCTGGTGTATGTTGTATATGTCTCGTCTGGTGTATGTTGTATATGTCTCGTCTGGTGTATGTTGTATATGTCTCGTCTGGTGTATGTTGTATATGTCTCGTCTGGTGCGTTGAATGTTGTATATTTCGTCTGGTGTATGTTGTATATGTCTCGTCTGGTGTATGTTGTATATGTCTCGTCTGGTGTATGTTGTATATGTCTCGTCTGGTGTATGTTGTATATGTCTCGTCTGGTGTATGTTGTATATGTCTCGTCTGGTGTATGTTGTATATGTCTCGTCTGGTGTATGTTGTATATGTCTCGTCTGGTGTATGTTGTATATGTCTCGTCTGGTGTATGTTGTATATGTCTCGTCTGGTGTATGTTGTATATGTCTCGTCTGGTGTATGTTGTATATGTCTCGTCTGGTGTATGTTGTATATGTCTCGTCTGGTGCGTTGAATGTTGTATAATTCGTCTGGTGTATGTTGGATGTGTCCGTCTGGTGTGTGTGTGTGTGTTGTATGCTGTATTTGTTGGTGTGTATGTGTTGTATAAGTTGATTGGTTTGAGTTGTGTATATGTTGGCTGGTGTATTTTTGTATGTAGCCTGGTGTATGTTGTGTATGGTTTGACGCCTAGTATGTGGTGTATATTGTATTATGGTTACTTAGTTTCAACCTGTGTCCTCTCGTTCATATTAAATATGTCCATTAAGTAGACTTAATCAGTATCTCTTAGAATCTTTCATGTTGAGGTCATGTCTCAGTAATTCCTTTTTCATTTCCACAGAGGTGATGTTCAAGTAATTCATCCTTTCCTCGTAGCTCAGTCCTCTTAGTTCCGGGACCAGTCTTGCTATATAACTTTGGATTTTAATTTTGAGCACGGTAGAGCTGCATATTGTAATACTGGTCTGACGTAGGTTTTGTACCTTCCGTTTCAGGATTGTTCAGACTTTTTTCGTTCCGCACTGAATACAATTGTGTCCTTTTTTGCTGTTATTTCTCGTCCTGTCGTCTCTTATATGGAAATTAGTATCTCTATTAGACACGGTATCTTACACGTTGCGATCATGTCAACTCTGGATTTTCTGTATTCATGTATTGTTGCCTTTAATGCTTATTACTCATCTGTCTTATGACGTAGTAAATCTCTGGGTCTTCTCTATTATCTCTGATTTACAAGGCTGGGACTCGAAGCTCGCGCTGCATATTCCAGCACTGGTCTGACGGTGTTGTGTTGTGAATTATTCCTTAGTTAAGGTTTCGTAATGCTTACTTATGTTTCAGAATTCTGTATTTGCTCTAATTTTTCTCTGTGCTTGTGTGAGAGGTGTTTGTGCACGCGTCAAGGGCTCAGGTGCTTGAACTTGTTTGAAATCCTGGATTAGTGTTGCTCTTGCTTGCTTACTCCTGGTGTTTCATCCACACTAAAACTTGATTACATTGCACTTGTTGAGATTGACGTCTAGTGGCCATTTCTATGACGTAAGTTTGTATAGGTTGAGCCGGGGAGCCGGTCGGCCGAGCGGACAGCACGCTGGACTTGTGATCCTGTGGTCCTGGGTTCAATCCCAGGCGCCGGCGGGAAACAATGGGCAGAGTTTCTTTCACCCTATGGCCCTGTTACCTAGCAGTATCATAGGTACCTGGGTGTTAGTCAGCTGTCACGGGCTGCTTCCTGAGGGTGGAGGCCTGGTCGAGGACCGGGCCGCGGGGACACTAAAAGCCCCAAAATCATCTCAAGATAACCTATTTTACTGCTAGGTAACAGGGGCATAGGGTGAAAGACACTCTGCCCATTGTTTCTCGCCGGCGCCTGGGATCGAACCCAGGACCACAGGATCACAAGTCCAGCGTGCTGTCCGCTCGGCCGACCGGCTCCCACTCCAATGGTACTTTAATTGTGTTGACCAGACCACACACTAGAAGGTGAAGGGACGACGACGACGTTTGGGTCCGTCCTGGACCAGACCAGACCACACACTAGAAGGTGAAGGGACGACGACGACGTTTCGGTCCGTCCTGGACCATTCTCAAGTCGATTCAACATACTTTAGCCACGTTATTGTGACTCATCTGCTCTAATTGGGCTTCCTGTCTAGAGCAGTTACTGACAGTTTGATGCCTGGAAATACCGAACATCAGCAGTTCTTCTGTAGCTCTTCGTTTCCTCTATAGTTCTCTGCTTATATACGGTTTGTTTATAGAGTTTATTGCCAGTTGAGAGGCGGGACCAAAGAGCCGAAGCTCAACTCCTGCCAGCATAACTAGGTGAACACACACACACACACACACACACACACACACACACACACACACACACACACACACACACACACACACACACACACACACACACACACACACAGGTAAGTACTAGGTGAGTACATGTGTACGTACATACTAGGTGATGAACTAGGTGAACACACACACACACACACACACACACACACACACACACACACACACACACACACACACACACACACACACACACACACCACACACACACACACACACACACACACACACACACACACACACACCACACACACACACACCACACACACACACACACACACACACACACACACACACACACACACACACACACACATATTTATATAAACAGCATTCCACTATTTCGGGGAAATGCATATTACATCCACGCGTATCATCGGGAATCGAGCTTGGACTGTGCAAGACACAAGGCCGTCGTTACACTAGTGTGACCAGAGGACTAACAACTAGGGCCCAGGAACTTGATCAAGCGTCTGTTAGTAGAGGATCCCAAGGCAACGATAACCATTTTGCAGGAGCGATAACCATCTTGTAGGAGCGATAACCGTCTTGCAGGAGCGATAACCATCTTGCAGGAGCGATAACCGTCTTGCAGGAGCGATAACCATCTTGCAGGAGCGATAACCGTCTTGCAGGAGCGATAACCATCTTGTAGGAGCGATAACCGTCTTGCAGGAGCGATAACCATCTTGCAGGAGCGATAACCGTCTTGCAGGAGCGATAACCATCTTGTAGGAGCGATAACCGTCTTACAGGAGCGATAACCATCTTACAGGAGCGATAACCATCTTACAGGAGCGATAACCATCTTCCAGGAGCGATAACCATCTTCCAGGAGCGATAACCATCTTACAGAAGCGATAACCATCTTACAGAAGCGATAACCATCTTACAGAAGCGATAACCATCTTGTAGGAGCGATAACCATCTTCCAGGAGCGATAACCATCTTGCAGAAGCGATAACCATCTTACAGAAGCGATAACCATCTTACAGAAGCGATAACCATCTTCCAGGAGCGATAACCATCTTGTAGGAATGATAACCATCTTCCAGGAGCGATAACCATCTTCCAGGAGCGATAACCATCTTGTAGGAATGATAACCATCTTCCAGGAGCGATAACCATCTTGTAGGAATGATAACCATCTTCCAGGAGCGATAACCATCTTGTAGGAGCGATAACCATCTTGTAGGAATGATAACCATCTTCCAGGAGCGATAACCATCTTGTAGGAATGATAACCATCTTGTAGGAATGATAACCATCTTGCAAAAGCGATAACCATCTTACAGAAGCGATAACCATCTTCCAGGAGCGATAACCATCTTACAGAAGCGATAACCATCTTCCAGGAGCGATAACCATCTTACAGGAGCGATAACCATCTTACAGGAGCGATAACCATCTTCCAGGAGCGATAACCATCTTACAGGAGCGATAACCATCTTGTAGGAATGATAACCATCTTGTAGGAATGATAACCATCTTGCAAAAGCGATAACCATCTTCCAGGAGCGATAACCATCTTACAGAAGCGATAACCATCTTCCAGGAGCGATAACCATCTTACAGGAGCGATAACCATCTTACAGGAGCGATAACCATCTTACAGGAGCGATAACCATCTTCCAGGAGCGATATAACCGTCCAGGCTGGTCCAATACCAGGCCAGGATTCACGAAGCATTTACGCGTTCACTTACGAAACCTCTACATCATTCTTCAATCATATCAGCTTAATTAACATTTATTAAACAGCTTACGAGCATCGAAGCACCACGTACGGGGTCGTTATAACACCATTAACAACCTAAGAGTCGGGATCAACGAACCTACATCCTCTCAGACGTAGGTTCGATCCCTCAGCACGGCCCATGTGGATTTGGTCATAGGGTTGGGAGTTTTCGCCAATCTGTAAAGTGTTCATATACAGACTATACACCGACAATGGTCGTGTAAAGATGAACAGGTTTCGTAAATGGGTGCGTGCAAAGGCTTGATAACCTGGTAATCGGGTGACAGGTAACTGTCAGTGACAGGGTGACAGTTAGGCTGAGGTAGCAGTGACAGGGTGACAGTTAGGCTGAGGTAGCAGTGACTAGTGTCAGTTAATCTGAGGTAGCAGTGACTAGTGCCAGATAATCTGAGGTAGCAGTGACTAGTGCCAGATAATCTGAGGTAACAGTGACTAGTGCCAGTTAATCTGAGGTAGCAGTGACAGGTGCCAGATAATCTGAGGTAGCAGTGACTAGTGCCAGATAATCTGAGGTAGCAGTGACAGGTGTCAGATAATCTGAGGTAGCAGTGACTAGTGCCAGATAATCTGAGGTAGCAGTGACTAGTGCCAGATAATCTGAGGTAGCAGTGACTAGTGCCAGATAATCTGAGGTAGCAGTGACTAGTGCCAGATAATCTGAGGTAGCAGTGACTAGTGCCAGAGTTCACAAGCACTACTGAGACATCCTCTGGCGCGAATGCCTTCTGGTGTCTTACAGGATGCTCAGTGGTGTG
>NC_091236.1:10728827-10767920 GCF_040958095.1 Procambarus clarkii
AGGAGCTGGGATATGTGGACAATGAGCTGGAATATGAGGACAAGGAGCTGGGATATGACGACAAGGAGCTAGAATATGAGGACAAGGAGCTGGATATGAGGACAAGGAGCTGGGATATGAGGACAAGGAGCTGGGATGTAGGACAAGGAGCTGGGATATGACGACAAGGAGCTGAGATGTAAGGACAAGGAGCTGGGATATGACGACAAGGAGCTGAGATGTAAGGATAAGGAGCTGGGATATGAGGGCAAGGAGCTGGGATATATATGAGGACAAGGAGCTGGGATATGACGACAAGGAGCTGGGATATGAGGACAAGGAGCTGGGATATAAGGACAAGGAGCTGGGATATGAGGACAAGGAGCTGGGATATGAGTGCAAGGAGCTGGGATATGAGAACGTAGTGATTTAATGGTGCCCATCAGCTGTAGCATCGGGGGATTGAACTCCGATTTGCAACATTCAAGGCCTTTACTAACGTGCTTTTATGAACGTACGTGTATGTGGACGTTGATGTATTGAACTGTGAACGAGAAAAACAATAATGTTCTGTTCTGATAATTGCAAAGCTAAAGGCTTTAGCTAAGTACTTACCTAATAGTACTTAGTTGATAGTAATTGTGGGTAGTGACGGGAACTATGAAGGGGAAAGCGCCAAGCCATTACGACTATATTGCACTGGGAAGGGGTCAGGATAAGGATTTGGTATGGGACAGGGGGAAAGGAATGGCGCCTTAGCACTTGGATATTCGGGGATTGAACGCCGACCTGCATGAAGCGAGACCGTCGCTCTACCGTCCAGCCCAAGTGGTTGGGTTTGTGGATAGGGAAAAATAGCTCTCAGGACGCTTGTTTGTATTCATCTGTTTGTGCCTGCTTGTCGAGATGTTAACTCTTGGGCCCCGGTTTTCTAACTGGTAGATCTCTAATGTATAGACTCCCGCTCTACGTCCTCTCATCTCATCTATATTTCTCTCACCCCTCCAGCCACTTGGTCTGGACGGTAGAGCGATGGTCTCGCTTCATGCAGGTCGGCGTTCAATCCCCCGAGACCGTCCACAAGTGGTTGGGTACCATTCCTTTCCCCCGTCCCGCCCCAAATCCTTATCCTGATCCTTCAGGAGACAGGTTTGACGTGATATCAACGCCTAGATTTTTTTTCTCTGTCCGTTTCGTGAAGGACTTCATCTCCCATTCGGTATCCTGTGTCTGGCCTCCTGTTTCCTCCACTTAGTTTCATAACCTTACATTTACTTGGGTTGAACTTTAGTAGCCATTTGTTGAACCATTCCTTCAGTTTGTCTAAGTTATCTTCCTCTGTTTTGATCCTCCTCATAATGTTTGCATCATCAGCAAACATTGAGAGGAACGTGTCAATGTTTATCTGTGTGTGTGTGTGCGTGTGTGTGTGTGTGTGTGTGTGTGTGTGTGTGTGTGTGTGTGTGTGTGTGTGTGTGTGTGTTCCACGGTCCAGTCCCATACATACCTCGCGAAAAAAAAAATATATATAAATATATATATATAAATATATATATATATGTATATATATATATATATATATATATATATATATATATATATTTATATATATATTATATATATATATATATATTATTTTATTATCAATTATCACGTTTTACATTTTTTAGCGAAAATCAACTTCGGATCAACAAAATTAGGATCCCAGGTAATTGGGACTAGTTTAATCTTACTTTCCAAGATAACAAGGGGGGGAGGGGGTTGTATGTGAGTGTCGCCGGCCAGTCGAGGTCTTCTCCACTACAACCTTCTAAGAAATACTAACTTCATGAAAATCGATTTTCATGAAGTTTTAAATCGGAAATGTGTTTTCCGTAGAGTTGTTTTTTCACGCTCAATTTGCACACCGACCATCCTGCGAGATGGGGACTTGTATTACCACTGCTACCTTATTCAATCTTGTGTTGTTGATATCCTCAAAATGCATCCGGAGTCTGCCAGTGCAGACCGCTTATCACATGCCTCTGTATGACTAACCATCCTGTGTGATGGGGATTTTATAGCATCACCTAGTTAGCTTTTTTGACACACTGTACTCCACTTCATATAGTCTAGGGTAGCTGCACTAATGCAGATGTACCTCATAACTTAATAAAAAAAAAAATGCACACCGAATGCCCAGTTATCAGTCCATTCAGACCCGTTGGCATGAGGTACCTGGAGCTTTGCAATTACTTTATTCACTCTCGTGTTCTTGAAGATATCCTCATAATGTACCCAAAATTTGCCAGTGCAGGCTACTGAACATATGGCCCTGTATGACTAACCATCCTGCGAGATGGGGACTTTTAGTATCACTGCTACTGTATTCACTCTTGTATGAGTGAATACAGGAATGTTTCTTGTGTCCTTGATGATATCCTCAGAGTGCATTTAGAGTTCGCCAGTGCAGACTACTGATCACGTGGCCCTGTATGACTAACCATCCTGTGGTAGGGGGATTTTAGCATCAAGTAGTTAGTTCTTGACACACACTGTACTCCCCTTCATATAGTCTAGGGCAGCTAGTTCTTGACACACACTGTACTCCCCTTCATATAGTCTAGGGCAGCTAGTTCTTGACACACACTGTACTCCCCTTCATATGGTCTAGGGCAGCTAGTTCTTGACACACACTGTACTCCCCTTCATATGGTCTAGGGCAGCTGCACAAATGTAGATGTACCTAAATGTGTTATTATAAATCGTAATATTAATTTTTCAGGGAGAGAAAGAGGAGAGGGAATCAGAGGGAAGGGAAGAAAGGAGAGGGTGAGAGGTGGGGAGAGGGAAAGAGTGAAAGGGGGGCGGGGGAGAAACAAAAAAGAGATAAGAAAAGGGGAAAATTCAGAGAGAGAAGAATGTGGGAAGAGCAAGGTGGGAAAAGAGACCCGGGCATAGCCGGGTATTTGTATGTATTTTAGTGTGTATTTACTATTTGTGTCAGCAAGATGGAGCTGCTAGCTCTTGGACCTCGCCTCCTTAACCGATTGTCAAGTGAGCTACTAACCTAATTTTCTATATAATATCCACTAATATTCATACATTTCTCTCTCTCAAACATCCCCGGGGCTCAACCCGTAGACGCTCTCTATAACTCCTAGGTACATATTTACTGCTTGGTGAACAGATACATCAAGTGAAAGAAACTGTGCCTATTTCTGTCTCGGCCTGGAATCGAGCCTCGGGTACTTTGTTCTTCGACTGCCGGAAGAACAGATACATCAAGTGAAAGAAACTGTGCCTATTTCTGTCTCGGCCTGGAATCGAGTCCCGGGTACTTTGTTCTTCGACTGCCGGAAGAACAGATACATCAAGTGAAAGAAACTGTGCCTATTTCTGTCTCGGCCTGGAATCGAGTCCCGGGTACTTTGTTCTTCGACTGCCGGAAGAACAGATTCATCAAGTGAAAGAAACTGTGCCTATTTCTGTCTCGGCCTGGAATCGAGTCCCGGGTACTTTGTACTTCTACTCCCGAGCGTAGTCCGCTGAGCCTCGAGGACCTTCGTGTATATAAACGGATAAAACACAGTTTAACATTATGGGAGGTGGTGTAAATAAGCTGTGACAGGATGCCGCTGTGGTCAGCCGTGCAAAGGGAAGACCGTAATATAGAGAATACTAATTTCCAAACACCAGTATGTGAACGCGGCCGAAGCGCTTGTGTTAATAGCAGCGATAAAGGAATATAAAGCAAGTCCAGGGCTGGTGGAGGTCCCTGGCGGGAGCCAGGGACCTCGAAGTCCCGAAGTCCGGAACTTCGAAGTCCCCCATTGCAACCGGAAGGAATTTGGACTCGAAGTGGACTAGTCAGTCATCTTCGAACTCACTCTCAGAGGATCTTCGTCGACTTGATAGACGAACGATAAGAAAAATAAGGGTGCAGACGATGAGTCACAATATCGTGGCTGAAGAATGGTTGACCAGACCACACACTAGAAGGTGAAGGGACGACGACGACGTTTCGGTCCGTCCTCAAGTCTGATTGTGAGAATGACAATCGACTTGAGAATGGTCCAGGACGGACCGAAACGTCGTCGTCGTCCCTTCACCTTCTAGTGTGTGGTCTGGTCAACAAAAGTAGGGGTTGTAGTTGAAGTAGCATTCGTAGTTTTAGTAGCAGTCGCGGTTGTAGTAGTACTAATAACAGTAGTAGATGTCAACAACCTTTTTCATAATTGGTTGTAAATTCCTGACCAACTTTGAATGCAAACATTTCAACGACATTATTGATTTAAACAGGAAAGAAGTACTCATAATAGCCTAATATTGGTCATTGTAATTGTACATTATATATATAATGAACGACAAGCAATGCCAATTATTGCATGAGAGTGAAAAGTAATGAAAAATAACAACAGAAACAGCAGTAATTGTCAAAATCCAGACGAAATTAATAGACATATCGCAATAGACACAAGACATAATTGTTATATTAAAAAAAAATATGAACGGTTTATAAAAATAAATATGGCTGATTTTGATTTTGAGGCTTTGAAGGTACAAATTCAAAAACATTTAGTAACAGTAGTTAGCACGAATGGCGTTGAATTACTCGTTTCTGACCCGGTTTCAACCGGTTGTTAAGCCCACAACCACCTGCTTCTTGTAGAAGCCAATTAGTTTTCAAGTATACGACCAAGAGACGTGGACTTAACCACCTTCAGCCATTAGTATGCCGCTGTCTTCCCAGACCCATAAACGAGTTGATTGTTAACAACGGTTCCGGTCCGTGTGGTGTGATCAACGAGACGTTGCTGGGGACCTGGGGGCGAAACCTGTACATCTTTCCTCAATTATGGCCATTTTGTTGATATGTAATGAAGACTTTACGAGCTCCGAAGCACTAAATGGTTTTTTATAACAATAATAATCTTGAGTTGTGAGGTTTCTCAGCTCGTAGACTGTTTAATAGATGTAAACTCAGCCGGGAAGATGTAGAGGTTTCGTAAGTGTTGTGTAAATATTTGGTGGACAGTGGGATATAAATGTCTCGTTTGATGTTGCTAGAAAGCTTGTCTGAACATCAACCCCAACTGAGCCTAATATATTCTAACCTTTCCTAATACATCCTAACCTTTCCTAATACATCCTAACCTTTCCTAATACATCCTAACCTTTCCTAATACATCCTAACCTTTCCTAATACATCCTAACCTTTCCTAATACATCCTAACCTTTCCAAATACATCCTAACCTTTCCTAATCCATCATAACCTGTGCTAATACATCCTAACCTTTGTTAATACATCCTAACCTTTGTTAATACATCCTAACCTTTCCTAATACATCCTAACCTTTGTTAATACATCCTAACCTTTCCTAATCCATCCTAATATTTCCTATTACATCCTAACCTTTGCTAGTCCATCCTAACCTTTCCTAATACATCCTAACCTTTCCTAATCCATCCTAACCTTTCCTAATCCATCCTAATCTTTCCTAATCCATCCTAACCTTTCCTAATCCATCCTAACCTTTCCTAATACATCCTAACCTTTCCTAATACATCCTAACCTTTCCTAATACATCCTAACCTTTCCTAATACATCCTAACCTTTCCTAATGCATCCTAACCTTTCCTACTCCATCCTAACCTTTCCTAATCCACCCTAACCTTTCCTAATCCATCCTAACCTTTCCTAATACATCCTAACCTTTCCTAATACATCCTAACCTTTCCTAATACATCCTAACCTTTCCTACTCCATCCTAACCTTTCCTAATCCACCCTAACCTTTCCTAATCCTTCCTAACCTTTCCTAATACATCCTAACCTTTCCTAATACATCCTAACCTAACGATATATATACGAATTTTTCGTTCTAAAAAAAATCCCTTAACCATTTGGAAGATAATTCGACCACACACCTTTTGAACAACCTGTCCTCTTAAAAAGAACGTCACTTTTAGCCGTTTGCCCGTATGGCCGAATTTGGACGTAATTTGAAAATAAAAAAAATATGAAAATAAATTGGGGATTTTTTTTTTTAACAACAGTAAGTTAAGGGTCCTCTGATGGGTTAGGTGGGCAGGAAATTCTCATAAAGTTTCAAAACGTTATGAAAAACGTTAATTTAAAGTGTCCTCATATAACCTCTGCGCGTACGCCGGACGACTCAAATAGAAAACGGAACAGTACGTCACTTTTGTGAGTCGATTTCATTTCAAATTACGTCCAAATTTAGCCATATCGCGCATACCAGCCAAAAGTGACGTTATTTTTAAGAGGACGGGTTGTTTTGAATTAGGTCGTCTTTCCGTTTTCTTTAAGAAACCGAGTAGTGTGGGTGAGAAGGGTCCCTCTTATCAATTGTATTATACACAAATAAATCATGGTAAGGTGTTGTATTAATGATCCATCACGTTAATGATGTATTATTAACGTGATGGTAGTTATTCAGAGGGAGAGGGAGGGGCAGGACCCATCAGAGGAAGAGCAGCAGGAGGGTAGGCGGCCCTATTTCAGCAGATCAAGAGGAACAATCAGTGGGGGGAGGAACAATCAGAGGAAGAACAATCAGAAGAGGAGAGACAATCAGAAGAGGAGAGACAATCAGGAAAGGAGAAACAATCAGAAGAGGAGAGACAATCAGAAGAGAAGAAAGAGGAACAATCAGGAGAGGAAGGAAAGCATCACCTAAGGGGTCAGAGGGGAAGAGGGAGGGGAGAGGGGGGGTGAGAGGGAGGGGAGAGAGGGGGGGGGGGTAAGAGGGAGGGGAGAGGGGGGGGGTAAGAGGGAGGGGAGAGAGGGGGGTAAGAGGGAGGGGAGAGAGGGGGGGGGGGTTAAACAGACCGGTTGACTTCTCGGAAGTCACAATCTGATGACGTCACAGCATCACCGACCCCCCCCCCCCCCCTCCCTTCAGTGCTCTAGTTTAGTGGCTCTATTTTCCTACTGCTCTTTAGTGTGGAGGAGGAGCACCCTCCTCTTTTGTTTGATTGAGTTCCTTGTTTGTTTGTTTACTCCCTTGATTGTTAATTGTTTGGTTTGTTTGCTACCCTCATTGTTTGCATGTTCCATTGGGTGTTTAGGCCCTTAATTGATTGTTTATTTCCTTGAATGTTTAATCCCTTTGTTTTTGGTTTGCTCCTTTGATTGTTTGCTGCTTTGATTGTTTGCTTCTTTGATTGTTTGCTGCTTTGATTGTTTGCTGCTTTGATTGTTTGCTGCTTTGATTGTTTGCTTCTTTGATTGTTTGCTGCTTTGATTGTTTGCTGCTTTGATTGCTTGCTTCTTTGATTGTTTGCTGCTTTGATTGCTTGCTTCTTTGATTGTTTGCTGCTTTGATTGCTTGCTTCTTTGATTGTTTGCTTCTTTGATTGTTTGCTGCTTTGATTGTTTGCTGCTTTGATTGTTTGCTTCTTTGATTGTTTGCTTCTTTGATTGTTTGCTGCTTTGATTGTTTGCTTCTTTGATTGTTTGCTGCTTTGATTGCTTGCTTCTTTGATTGTTTGCTTCTTTGATTGTTTGCTGCTTTGATTGTTTGCTTCTTTGATTGTTTGCTGCTTTGATTGTTTGCTTCTTTGATTGTTTGCTGCTTTGATTGCTTGCTTCTTTGATTGTTTGCTTCTTTGATTGTTTGCTGCTTTGATTGTTTGCTTCTTTGATTGTTTGCTGCTTTGATTGTTTGCTTCTTTGATTGCTTGCTTCTTTCATTGTTTGCTGCTTTGATTGTTTGCTTTTTTGATTGCTTGCTTCTTTGATTGTTTGCTGCTTTGATTGTTTGCTTCTTTGATTGTTTGCTTCTTTGATTGTTTGCTTCTTTGATTGTTTGCTTTTTTGATTGCTTGCTTCTTTGATTGTTTGCTGCTTTGATTGTTTGCTTCTTTGATTGTTTGCTGCTTTGATTGTTTGCTTCTTTGATTGCTTGCTTCTTTCATTGTTTGCTGCTTTGATTGTTTGCTTTTTTGATTGCTTGCTTCTTTGATTGTTTGCTTTTTTGATTGCTTGCTTCTTTGATTGTTTGCTTTTTTGATTGCTTGCTTTTTTGATTGCTTGCTTCTTTGATTGTTTGCTTTTTTGATTGCTTGCTTCTTTGATTGTTTGCTTTTTTGATTGCTTGCTTCTTTGATTGTTTGCTTTTTTGATTGCTTGCTTCTTTGATTGTTTGCTTCTTTGATTGCTTGCTTCTTTCATTGTTTGCTGCTTTGATTGTTTGCTTTTTTGATTGCTTGCTTTTTTGATTGCTTGCTTTTTTGATTGCTTGCTTCTTTCATTGTTTGCTGAATTGTTTGTTTAAAATTAAAAAAAATGGAGAACCTGACCTGGGATGGGATGGGATGGGATGGGATGGGATGGAATAGGATGGTATGGGGTCACAGGGAGGAAAAGTGTGTGTGTGTCTGGGTTTACCCCCCCCTCTTTGGGGGGGAAAGGGGGGGTGGGGGGTCTGTCTGCTATGTGTTTGTATCTCCTGTGAAGTTCTTAGAAGTCCTACAAGCACCCCTACCCCCTACCCACAACCCCCCCTCCCACAACCCCCTCCCAGTACCCCACATTTCCCTCCCCCTCCCACTATACTTCTTCCCCCTTCCATTCCCCTTCCCCCACCCTCACCCCCTCCCACGAAAGCTCTTGCACATACTTCATGACCCTTTCCCACCTCCCTCCCTCCCTTCCTACCCCCCTTTCCCACTCCCTCCCTCCTCTTCACACACCTGTATCTACTCCACTTTTTATCATATTGCCTACTTTAAGTATCCCCTTCTTTTATTCCTTCTCTCTTACTCCCTTTTCCATGTCTCTTCTTCCCTTTTTATTATCCCCTTTCCCATGTCTCTTCTTCTTTCCCTTTTTAGAGAGAATAGTTAATGAGTAAATGACTCGGTACTGTGTGTGTGTGTGTGTGTGTGTTGTGTGTGTGTGTGTGTGTGTGTGTGTGTGTGTGTGTGTGTGTGTGTGTGTGTGTGCAATTTATCACGTATATTCTCAGGAGCGTGATAAAAAAAAATAGTGTAATTCGTTGATATCGAATTACTTTGCTACTTTGCTACTTTGTTTACTTCTCCTCCTCTTGCTACACACACACACACACACACACACACACACACACACACACACACACACACACACACACACACACACACACACACACACACACACACACAACACACCCTAACATTAAATCCCAATGAATCAAATTCTCAGAAATAACTATATGAATAATGTAAAAATTATATTAAATCAAATAAACATATACAACATAAAAACGGCCGTTTGTTGAGGTTCCCTTCACCCCCGCACGAGAAACCAACCAACAGATGAATGCACCCTGTTGTGACGTCATGTCTGCGAGATGGCATCTTATGATGATTTTTTTTTCCTGTCCCGTTAACAGCCCTTGCGTTCAAGACGTCCAGATGCTGCGTCCTCTGAGGACAGGTTGTAGAGAGGTTGTACTGCGGTGGCTCTGTTGTGATTAGGGGTTGTTAAGATTCTGTTGTGATTGGGGGGTTAAGATTCTGTTGTGATTAGGGGGTGGGAGTGGTTAAGGTTCTGTTGTGTGGTGGTTGTCAAGGGTGTGTTATGGTGGGTTGTCTGGTTGTGTTGTGGTTGTTAAGTCTGTGTTGTTGTGGTTGTAAAGTTGTGGGTATTTAATAGTGTCTATGGATACGTTAGGTCTGCTTATGCCCCCCCATATCATCGGTGTTGTCCCTGTTGCGTTACAATTTAATTATTCTGACGGTCAACTTATTTCTCGAATCCGGGCTTAATGTTGTATATGGAGAGATGGATATCTTGGGCTACGAAGGGACTAAAGATAGCAGTTTTAATCATGATATATAACCCGCTATACTAGATGACAGACCCAGACAGGAATATGATAAAAAACATGGCACCCATTAACTGATAGAACAATTTCTATCGCCTGAATGAATGAAGCCAGACTGTCAATCCTGGGGGACTTCAATCATGGAATGATAGACTGGGATATCTGAGACGTTCATAGGGGGGGTGGGGTATGATCTTTAGCATTCCTTGGCTCGTTGGTTAAGGTGTCGTGGGGTTATCTAGAACACTCGTTCGATTGTCCTTCGGCTTGTTTACGGACATCTGCAAAAGTTAGTTTCATTCAAAATATTGACATTAGATATCATAAATGTTGAATGTAGCTATCAGTGTTTAAGAATAGATAACAGATTTGTGTGTTATAGGAATTCCATTTATCCGGGAACTCTTCACACACACACGCACGCACACACGCACATGCACACACACGCACACACGCACATGCTCACACACACACACACACGCACATGCTCACACACACACACGCGCATGCACACACACACACATGCAAGTTCACACACACACACACACACACACACACACACACACACACACACACACACACACACACAGTAGTTTCAAAGCGTTATATGACAAAGAGTGCTGGGAAGACGGGACACCACGAGCGTATCTCTCATCCTGTAACTACACTTAGGTAATTACACATTAATCTTGGACTGCTACCCCCCCCCCAATAGGATCTCACCACGTGGGTTCGTATCCCATTAGCAAACCCTCCTAACCTATCATAACCCCGATACAAAGAACCCGTCAACATTACCACGCAACAATGATCACTAATGCGTCAAGTTTTGAACGCATTCCGGAGGACAGTTCAACGAATCCCGTGACGCGACCAGCTGGCGGCCCAGTTCTTTCCTAGTTGGACGGTATTTGACCCTAAGCAGCATGACGCAAGGATCATCCCCGTGTACTGGAACAATGATCTTTATACCATCTGTGCAGAGAGCATAGAGAGAATATATATATACGGGGGTTTTATGCCCTACGGGAGCATAAAGTGCTAACACCACCTTCCGAGAATGTTTGGGGGTGATTATCAACCGTATATACAGAGGATATAAAGGCGAGTTTTGACACTAGGAATATTATTTAGTACCCTATACCACTACCCCCGTAGTTCCAAGGTCACATAGTTCCTGCGTCAGAACTAGAGGTTAAGTGACTTTACTTTGAACTCTATGCATCGTTATCTAGACGCAACAGGTCATTGCGTCTGAATTAAGATGGTTTAGGGACGTTCATTGCACCGTAAAATGGACGTTGTTTGGGTCTAAGCCAAACCGTTTTCTATGACCATATGGTTTTGGGTACGCTCAACCACTTCATTTTGTACGTTTGTCAAATCTTTACAGCCGTGTAAAACCTAATTCCCGAATATACTCTTAAATTCTATATCAAATTTATATACAATTATATATATTATAATTTAACACATTCACATTCATATTCATGGAATTTATATTCATATAGATTTCTATGAGATATAATCGAGCAGTCCCCGTGGCTTAGTGGTAAATCACTCGCTTGGCGCTTCGCAAGTGCTTTGGCCTAGGGTTCGTATCCCGGCCCGGGGACGATTGACTGGGATTCTGTTCTGAATCTGGGATTCTGGGATTTAAACAAGTGGCAACTTGCTATTAATTTTTGGTGTATTTTGTTAAAAAATACATTATTTTGTGCGTTTTAAAACATTAAATTTACGGCAGTTCTTTAGAGACAATTGTTTTCGTGTATGTGTTGACATATTGTAAATATTGTCTCCTTGGCCAAACTGGTTTCGTAAACAGCGTATGTAAAAGAGTTGGGTAAATGACCTGTCTGGCAGGCGTGACTGACTTCTGCAAATGATTCAGGGGGGGGGTTCACCTGGTTTCAGAGACCCTGGTTCACCTGGTTTCAGTGGCTACTGGTTGTCGAGACCTAATTCTGGCATTGAACTTAGGGTTAGGTTAGGTTAGGGTTCACCCTATTTCGAAACCAGTATTAACCTTGGTATTTTTCTGTCTCTAAACCTGTCCAACTCCTGTCCTTGTATCTGGTACCTCTTCGTTCGACGATACAGCCGTCAAGAGCAGGCTGACGCAGGCATTGACGCAGGCATTGACGCAGTCATTGACGCAGTCATTGACGCAGACATTGACGCTGGCACTGACGCAGGCATTGACGCTGGAATGGCGTGGATGGCGTAGGTGGGTGGATGACGTGGATGGATCATACCATTTCCATACCTAGTTCCATATCATCTGGGTCAAGACCATCCACCCCCCCCCCCTGGAACTCAACAATTCAACTTCTCAAGGTACAAGAAGGCTCAGAGGCTGGCCCAAGAGCTATAGCCCAACCCCCCCGCCAACACAGGTGCCTTAAACATATAAAAGGAACAATTTAAATCAATTGAGATTAGCACAAGGAAAATTTTTGTATATAAATGATAAGAAAATGCGTTTCCTGATACTGAGACCAGCTGTGTCTGCATTCATCAAGAACTTACGTGCTCACTTACGAGGTCTATACATCTTTCCTCAATCACGGTTGATGGAGTTTCTTTTATTAAAGAGTTTACGAAGTCATAAGGTAGTTTACCTTATGGTAAAGAGTTTAAGTCACTATAAACTACTCGTAAGGCTACGAGGTAGTTTATAGTGCTACGAGGTTGTTAATAGTACTACGAGGTTGACTATAGCCATAATTACCATGTGTCGAGAACGACCTCGTAGCGTTCCCCAGCTCGTAAACTGTTTAGTAAATACAGACTTAAGCCGCCATGATTGAGGTAAGATGAACAGGTTTCGTATTGGCTGTGTTGGGACTAATGAGAAGTATAGGGTGCTTAGTTGTTGTGGAGTCTGGGAGGCACTGGCACGCAGGAATCGTATATGCTTGTGGAAGTTTGAGAACAGCTGATATTACCCTATGTTTTGCCGCCAAGGTGCGCGCGCATCTTTGTGACGTCAGCAATGTTTGTAAACATTGAAATGGGTTTGTGTACTTTTATGTCTGTATGTGTGTGTGTGTGGGGTGGGGGGGGGGGGGTAAACCGGGATACTATGTCGACCCGGGCACTGCCGGGTTCCCTACCCACTCACAATATCATATTTCATGAACCGAAATGTAGCAACATTTAGCACATATATAAGGAAGGGAAAATCTGGCAATCAGCTGGTGTTGCCAGTGTGTTAAATACGACCGTTTTTTATTGGAAACCACATCTAAAGAAAGTTTGAATGAAAAGAGAAAACGGAGACGTGGAGCAAGGGTTGTTCATATATTGAACTGCTCTCTCTCTCTCTCTCTCTCTCTCTCTCTCTCTCTCTCTCTCTCTCTCTCTCTCTCTCTCTCTCTCTCTCTCTCTCTCTCTCTCTCTCTCTCTCTCTCTCTCTCCAGTCCATAGATTTTACATTCCTCAATTACTCTTCTGCAAAGTGGCTACCGTTACCTGTGGCATGTGGCTACCGTTACCTGTGGCAGGTGGCTACCGTTACCTGTGGCAGGTGGCTACCGTTACCTGTGGCAGGTGGCTACCGTTACCTGTGGCAGGTGGCTATACCGTTACCTGGGCAGGTGGCTATACCGTTACCTGTGGCAGGTGGCTATACCGTTACCTGTGGCAGGTGGCTATACCGTTACCTGTGGCAGGTGGCTACCGTTACCTGTGGCAGGTGGCTACCGTTACCTGTGGCAGGTGGCTACCGTTACCTGTGGCAGGTGGCTACCGTTACCTGTGGCAGGTGGCTACCGTTACCTGTGGCAGGTGGCTACCGTTACCTGTGCCAGGTGGCTATACCGTTACCTGTGGCAGGTGGCTACCGTTACCTGTGACAGGTAACTACCATTACCTGTGGCAGGTGGCTACCGTTACCTGTGACAGGTGGCTGCAGGTGACGGATCTCCCAATCCTGAGCACTCCAGTTGCAAACTCTGTGAGCAGGAACTGCGGCATGATCTCCCACACTACATCACTGAATGCCCAGTTATCAGACCCGTTGGCATGAGGTACCTGGCGCTTTGCAATTACTTTATTACCTCTCGTGTTCTTGAAGATATCCTCAGAGCCTACTGAACACAAGGAACCTTATGGATATACCACCTGTAAGATGGGGAATTATAGCATGACATAGCTAGCTCTTGACAAAATATATATATATACCTTCATGTAGTTTTAGAGTATATGATCAGATCAAATGTGTTTTTTAATAAATATATGTAATACCTGTTGACCAGACCACACACTAGAAGTTGAAGGGACGACGACGTTTCAGGAAACACCTGTTTCCAGTTCTCTCCTTGTGTGGTTCAGTTACCACGTTGGTATGTGGGTAGACAGCGCCACCTAGATGGTATTAGGAACTGTAGGTAATACTCTCCCCTTATACTTGTGCTGTATAAGGGCAGGGGTAGTGTGGATGAGGGAGCCAATACCAGGGGACACGCTTATTGGTGTACCAGCTCGTATGATTGGCTGGTGACGCGGTGGGGGTGAGTGGCGTCTGACTGACTGACTGTCTGCCTGGCTGTCTGATTGGCTGGCTGCATGACTGTCTGCCTGTCTGTCTGTCTGCTTGATTTTGTTTGTCTACCTGCCTGTGTGTGTGTGTGCGTGTGTGTGTGTGCGTGTGTGTGTGTGTGTGTGTGTGTGTGTGTCTGTCTGTCTGTCTGTCTGTCTGTCTGTCTGTCTGTCTGTCTGTCTGTCTGTGTCTGTCTGTCTGTGTCTGTCTGTCTGTCTGTCTGTCTGTGTCTGTCTGTGTCTGTCTGTCTGTCTGTCTGTCTGTCTGCCTACATGACTACATGACTGCCTGTTTGTCCGTCTGTCTGCCTCTCTGTCTGCCTGCCTGTCTGTCTGCCTACATGACTGCCTGCCTGCCTGTCTGTCTGTCTGCCTGCCTGCCTGCATTATTCCCCTCCTGATGTTGTTTTCCTTGTTGGCGAGGCTGCCATTATGTTATTATTTTTCTAATGGATATAACGACACATTATTTTCAAACCTAAACATAAAAAAAACCTCTGTAAATATGACCACGTGCTCACCCATTGTAAACAAGACCACGTGACCTTCATAGTAAACAAAGCCACCTGTAACTTGCGTAATTGTCTTACGATGCAAACAAGGTCTGGTGCTTCATTTGTAAACAAGGTCAGACATTGGCTAAAACTATAATTTAATAATAACTCATTGAGGGGGGTGGGGGACAGGCAGACAGAGTGTATACATACATGTTAGGCTTATATAGATTTCACACCCTCCTCCCCTACCCTCCCCCCCTTCAAGGTTTGCTTACTACCCCACAACAAGCTAACTAACCCCTGGAGTACCTGGGTGAACAGATGCATTAGGTATATCAGACTATATACTACTGGGAACTTGTGCGTATTTGTGCGTATTTGGTTTAACAATATCACATGTTATTGTTATTGACATCAACATGCGTACAGTGTAAACAAAGGCCACGTGCTCACCCATTGTAAACAAGACCACGTGCTCACCCATTGTAAACAAGACCACGTGCTCACCCATTGTAAACAAGACCACGTGCTCACCCATTGTAAACAAGACCACGTGCTCACCCATTGTAAACAAGACCACGTGCTCACCCATTGTAAACAAGACCACGTGCTCACCCATTGTAAACAAGATAGAGGCGAGAAAGGAGAGGAGAGCAGAGAGACTGATAGGAAATAAGAGAAAGAGAAATAGTTAAAATAAAGAAGGGGATTGAGGAAGCAAGAGAGAGAGAGAGAGAGAGAGAGAGAGAGAGAGAGAGAGAGAGAGAGACAGAGACAGAGAGAGAGAGAGAGAGAGAGAGAGAGAGAGAGAGAGAGAGAGAGAGAGAGAGAGAGACAGAGAGAGAGAGAGACAGAGAGAGAGAGAGAGAGAGAGACAGAGAGAGAGAGAGAGAGAGAGAGAGAGAGAGAGAGAGAGAGAGAGAGAGAGAGAGAGAGAGAGAGAGAGAGAGAGAGAGAGAGAGAGAGGGAGGGAGAGAGAGAGAGAGAGACAGAGAGAGAGAGAGAGAGTGAGAGAGAGAGAGAGAGAGAGAGAGAGAGAGAGAGAGAGAGAGAGAGAGAGAGAGAGAGAGAGAGAGAGAGAGAGAGAGAGAGAGAGAGAGAGAGAGAGTGAGAGAGAGAGAGAGAGACCGAGAGAGAGAGACAGAGAGACAGAGAGACAGAGAGAGAGAGAGAGAGAGAGAGAGAGAGAGAGAGAGAGAGAGAGAGAGAGAGAGAGAGAGAGAGAGAGAGACAGAGACAGAGAGAGAGAGAGAGAGTGAGAGAGAGAGAGAGAGAGAGAGAGAGAGAGAGAGAGAGAGAGAGAGAGAGACAGAGAGAGAGAGAGAGAGAGAGAGAGAGAGCAACTAAGAGGCAGGGTAAGATGATAGGAAGAGAAATACAGACGAAAATAGAGAAAGCCAGTAAGTAAAAGAGAGGGAGAGGGAAAGGGAGAGAGAGGGAGAGGGAGAGGGAGAGGGAAGGACATTATCAGCTGCACCACTCGTGTATCTAAGCTTACACGTCTCTACAAAGTCATTACGACCTGTACAAGGTTAATAATAATAATACAAATAATATCACTACACATAGAAATCACATTAACGTGGAGTATCAATAAAAAAAATCACTAGGGACTATGGATTCGAACCTGCTCCCCGAGTACTCCCAAGCACACGCCTTAGACCACTACACCAAGACATGGTAAAGAGAATTGCAACCTGGAATTCGACTGAATCCTCTAGGGTTCCTGAGGCTTCCACTGATGCCCAATCGGGGTTTCAGGACATTGCTCCCCTTTGCAACAAATCCACAAGGGCCGTGACGAGGGTTCGAACCTGCGTCCGAGAGGATCCCAGACGCTGTCTTAGTAAACTGAGCTAGGACATGAGCTTAGTGGATTGAGCTAGCAAGGCGATCTACCTCAAATGCTATTTTTTCAAATATACAAAAGAAATCACCTCAAGAGGATTTAGTTAAATCCCTGTTGAATTGTCTTTGGCATGTCGTGGGGTAGTGGGCTAAGGTGTGTGTTTGGGAGTACCTAGAGTGTAAGTTCGAATCATCCTCACGGCTACCTTACTGATTTTCTCAATAATGTCAACAATAATATCATTTAGGAGTTCAGGGAGGGGGTACTTAGTCTCTATACTATCAATCGTCTTCAGGTCAATGACCTTGTTATCAAGGACCTCGTCGATGGTACCCGACCCAAGATGAACACCAAGGAGAGTGCTGTTCTCGGCATCTATGATATTTGGCAAAACATCTTTGACTTGAAATGTTGGCTGTGGGAGACAGTTTCACAATATGAAAACTTCGGGGTAAGGCCTGGAGGTTGACTCCTTGCTCTTGATATGTTCTGATATCCTACAGCTGGGTATCCTAAGCCCAGATTCACGAAGCAGTTACGCCAGTACTTACGAACATGTACATCTTTCCTCAATCTTTGACGGCTTTGGTTACATTTATTAAACAGTTTACAAGCATGAAAACTTGCCAATCAACTGTTGTTATTGTTATAAACAGTCTCCTGGTGCTTCGGAGCTCATTATAACTGCTTTAATAATTGTAAACAAAGCCGCCAAAGATTGAGAAAAGATGTACAGGTTCGTAAGTGCTTGCGTAACCGCTTCGTGGCCCCAGGCATCTAGCCTTGGTACCTTCATCCGAGAACCTGATGTTATGCTCGCTAGACAGGTTTCCGGGGACTTCTTTAATGACTAAGCATAAGAGAAAAGGAACAAGGGACACGCCTTATCAGACACCTTGACACGAATATATTTTCCTGTTTCTTAAATCAGTTTCCTACCCCCACATCTTTTACACATGATGCATTGGGTAGGGGAGGGTCGTAGTCACAGGGTTCGATCCCGGGCGCCGGCGAGAAACAATGGGCAGAGTTTCTTTCATCCTAATGATCCTGTTACCTAGCAGTAAAATAGGTTCCTGGGAGTTAGTCAGCTGTCACGGGCTGCTTCCTGGGGGTGGAGGCCTGGTCGAGGACCGGGCCGCGGGGACACTAAGCCCCGAAATCCTCTCAAGATAACCACCATCTTCGATTTGCATAAGGTCAAAAAAGTAGAGGCTCTGTTTACAATTACTGTTTAGCAGTTTCAGTGCTTCGAAATATTGCATTTTCTGAGAGAGAGAGAGAGAGAGAGAGAGAGAGAGAGAGAGAGAGAGAGAGAGAGAGAGAGAGAGAGAGAGAGAGAGAGAGAGAGAGGGGGGGGGAGAACGGAGTAGTGGGAGAGAAGAGAAGGAAGGGGGGGGGGATATTGTAGGAGAGAGAGAGGAGAAAACGAAGGAGAGGGGGCAGAGAGAGAGAGGTGAGATATGAGGATATTGAGAGAGAGAGAGAGAGAGAGAGAGAGAGAGAGAGAGAGAGAGAGAGAGAGAGAGAGAGAGAGAGAGAGAGAGAGAGAGAGAGAGAGAGAGAGAGAGGAAGAGGGAGAGAATAGTGGAGAGGGGGAGATTTGGGAGGAAAGAGGACATGGGTTGAGATTGAGACAGAATGTGGTGTGTGTGTGTGTGTGTGTGTGTGTATGTATGTGTATGTGTGTGTGTGTGTATGTGTGTGTGTGTGTGTGTGTGTGTGTGTGTGTGTGTGTGTGTGTGTGTGTGTGTGTGTGTGTATGTGTGTGTGTGTGTGTGTGTGTGTGTGTGTGTGTGTGTGTGTGTGTGTGTGTGTGTGTGTGTGTGTGTGTGTGTGTGTGTGTGCGTGTGTGTGCGTGTGCATGTGTATGTGTGTGTGTGCATGACGAAACATTACATCACCGCGCCTCACCGAGCGGCAGCGTCGGTTGTGTTGCCATGACAACACAACCAGCTGTGTTTACATTCCGCCAGAAGTTGCCAGGTACGGCTGGGAAGGAGTCCCACACGCCCCCTCTCTTCCTCAGCTGATGTTGCCACACTGAGGTAAGTTATGATGACAGGTGCCACACAAGATGACGTGTTGCCACTCAAGATGACATGTTGCCACTCAAGATGACGTGTTGCCACTCAAGATGACGTGTTGCCACTCAAGATGACGTGTTGCCACTCAATTCCTCCTCAGCTTCCAAGAAGCTTCCTCAGCTTCCAAGAAGCTTCCTCAGCTTTCAAGAAGCTTCCTCAGCTTCCAAGAAGCCTCCTCAGCTTCCAAGAAGCCTCCTCAGCTTCCAAGAAGCTTCCTCAGCTTCCAAGAAACTTCCTCAGCTTCCAAGAAGCTTCCTCAGCTTCCAAGAAGCTTCCTCAGCTTCCAAGAAGTCTCCTCAGCTTCCAAGAAGCCTCCTCAGCTTCCAAGAAGCTTCCTCAGCTTCCAAGAAACTTCCTCAGCTTCCAAGAAGCCTCCTCAGCTTCCAAGAAGCTTCCTCAGCTTCCAAGAAGCCTCCTCAGCTTCCAAGAAGCCTCCTCAGCTTCCAAGAAGCTTCCTCAGCTTCCAAGAAACTTCCTCAGCTTCCAAGAAGCCTCCTCAGCTTCCAAGAAGCCTCCTCAGCTTCCAAGAAGCTTCCTCAGCTTCCAAGAAGCCTCCTCAGCTTCCAAGAAGCCTCCTCAGCTTCCAAGAAGCTTCCTCAGCTTCCAAGAAGCTGAGAAGAAGGAAATCTGAATTATCTCCCTTTTGCAAATCAAATTTCTATGCAATAAGCTTAACATAAATGCAATTTAGTTAGCTTAGATATTCTTCGAATCTAGTTCTTCAACCTTTTATACTAAGATATATAGTATAACATATAATCCACGTATATGATCTACTCCGCGTATATAATCTACTCCACGTATATAATCTACTCCACGTATATAATCCACAGTCACAGGGATCTACTACCACCACTCACAGGGTGGGTATTGGGTGCATAATAGACCAAACTATATCCTTTACATTAAGTTTAATCACTGGTGTCATTAATAATTTGGGTATATTTGTAATGGTAATATTACTGCCGTTGTAATTTAAATTCTTCCCGCTAGATGGCGAATGTTTTCATGACGTCACGCTACCACGTGTTTGATGTAAACATTGGAAATGCGCGCGGGTCAGTAGGTTCTGGGTACTCATTATACTCATTATATTCATTATATTCATTATACTCATTATATTCATTATACTCATTATACTCATTATATTCATTATACTCATTATATTCATTATATTCATTATATTCATTATACTCATTATATTCATTATATTCATTATATTCATTATATTCATTCATCATGGAACCCGTGGCGCGGGTTCGATTCCCGCACGAGGCAGAAACAAATGGGCAAAAGTTTCTTTCACCCTGAATGCCCCTGTTACCTAGCAGTAAATAGGTACCTGGGTGTTAGTCAGCTGTCACGGGCTGCTTCCTGGGGGTGGAGGCCTGGTCGAGGACCGGGCCGCGGGGACACTAAAGCCCCGAAATCATCTCAAGATAACCTCAAGAAGATCATCCCACGCCGCTCCGTAAGCCCGACTGCACAGTAATTAGGAGAGGCAGTATAATTTTAAGTACTCTCATCTAGTTGTGCTTGCGGGGGGTTGAGCTTTGGCTCTTTGGTCCCGCCTCTCAACTGTCAATCAACTGGTGTACAGATTCCTGAGCCTACTGGGCTCTATCATATCTACACTTGAAACTGTGTATGGAGTCAGCCTCCACCACATCACTGCCTAATGCATTCCATTTACTAACTACTCTGACACTAAAAATGTTCTTTCTAATATCTCCTGTGGCTCATTTGGGCACTCAGCTTCCACCTGTGTCCCCTTGTGCGTGTACCACCCGTCTTAAATAATCCATCCTTGTCTACCCTGTCAATTCCCTTGTGAATTATGTATGTGGTGATCATGTCTCCCAGGGCTCTTCTGTCTTCCAGTGACGTGAGGTGCAGTTCACGCAGCCTTTCTTCATAATGCATGCCTCTTAGTTCTGGGACTAGCCTAGTGGCATACCTCTGAACTTTTTCCAGGTTCGACTTATGCTTGACAAGGTTCGGGCTCAATGCTATGGCTGCATACTCCAGGATTGGTCTTACATATGTGGTGTACAAGGTTCTGAAAGATTTCTTACCCAGGTTTCTGAAGGGAGTTATGATGTTAGCCAGCCTCTGCATATGCCGCCGATGCTATTCTTTTCATGTGGGCTTCAGGAGAGGTTTGGCGTGATATCAACTCCTAGATCTTTCTCTCTGTTCCGTTTCGTGAAGGACTTCATCTCCCATTCGGTATCCGGTGTCTGGCCTATTTCCTCTGCCTAGTTTCATCTCCTTACATTTACTTGGGTTGAACTTTAGTAGCCATTTGTTGGACTATTTCTTCAGTTTGTCTAGGTCATCTTGTAACCTCCTACTATCTTCCTCCATCTTAATCCTCATATGTTTTTTGCATCATCAGCAAACATACAGAGGAACGAGTCTATTCTCTCTCTGAGAGATCATTTACATATATCAGAAACAGTATAGGTCCAAGCACTTATCCCTGAGGGACTCCACTGGTGACGCCTCGCCACTCCGAGACCTCACCCCTCACAGTGACTCGCTGTCTCCTGTCGCTTAGGTACTCCTTTATTATCTTCTGTTGTCTTCTATCCCACCGCTGCCACCATTGTAACAGGCCGGGGGGTTAATAGCTCTCTTTTATCCATTAAACCGCCCTTAATTAACTAATTCTAGAGTTCCCTCAGAGCTCCTACTGCAACCTCTCTAGTTCAAGACCTTGTCACGTCTGTATTTGATTACCTTGGTGGTACAAAAACAAGGCATTGTACCTGATCAGCTCCCGCGTAGCGCTAGAGAACTCTAATACTATTCACTGCCATGACCGGAAAATAAAAATGAAAAGAAATGAAGGGATTATTAAGTGAGGTGAGGGGTGGAAGGGGGTGTGGGAAGGTTATGGAAGGGGAGGAAGGGGAAGTTAGAGGGAGGAAGGGAATGGGATCAATGAGGAAAGTAGAAAGTGGTAGAGTAGTAGAAAAGGTAGAAAATAGAAGTAGATAGGCAGGAAAGTTAAAGAGCTGCCACCATCCATTCAAGTTCTGTACATACAAGACAAGGAATGGAACTTGTCTGTACTCTAAGCTGTTATCAAATGTATCAACTGGAATCATTAAAATCTTACAGCCAGTACTCTCAGCGGGCTGTCTGCACCAGCCTCAACTGACGAACATCTAAGGGACAAAATTAAAGTGAACTTTACCAACAAGCTAACAAAATATATATTTAACATTAGAGCTTCGTTCATAGGGATATTCCACGTTAAGCAGGGAAATTTAAATGTTATTATGAATACGTTAAAGTGAGTCGCCACACAAGACATTGAGGACACTAAGACTGACTCTGAAAATCACACAACATCTTAAGTTGGAACCACTCCTAATTTGCCACCTTAGAGTTCAAGTCATCAAAGTCTTTGGGGCTAAGTTGGATAGAGACAGGGCTGGGGCTCGATTGACAGAGTCGTCATCCAGTCTGACAGCCTGGACTAGCTGTGGGCTCGCTCCTACTCCACCTTCGAACCTCTGTATCTGATTGATCTGTCCTGAATGTACAGTTCCCTGGGTATTTATGGGGGAAGCGGGAGCTAAGCCCCGCCTACTAAGTAGTTAGCCTCAGGCTTTCTGCCTACAATATCTTAAACAGCGGCTTGTTTAGTGGTAAGACACCACCAACCGACTGAAATTATCGTCTTAGCAGACGGTAAGGCCATTTGACACGACCTGACCCCTTGTCAACTTGTGTGTCACTCCTCTAGGTGTGACTTTTTTAATTGCTAAGAGACAGACAGTCTGGCGCCTCAAATATCATATATGACTCATATTCTATGTGATATAACCTACAAAACACCTTTATGGTGTCACACTTAGGCACTCCTTGGTCCGGTGGAGCACCTTCCCTCTCACTCCTGCCTGCATCTCCAGCTTGTGCACTATTCTCTGATGTGGTACTGTGTCAAAGGCTCTCTGGCAATCCAAAAATATGCAGTCTGCCAAGTCTTCTCTATCTTGCCTAATTCTTGTTTCCTGGTCATAGAACTCACTTAATCCTGTGAGGCATGATTTACCAGCCCTGAACCCATGTTGATGTTGCATTACAAAGTTATTTCGCTCCAGATGTTCCACTAGCTTTTTTCCGCACAATCTTCTCTGTCATGTTGCATAGTATGCAAGTTAGCTACACTGACCTGTAGTTCAGTGCCGCCTGTCTATCACCCTTGTAGAATATCGGGACTACATTAGCTGTCTTCCAAATTTTTGGCAGTTCACCTGATTTATTGAACATTATGGAGAGTGGCTCCCATGCTCTATGTGATCTACCTCCTAGGTTCACAACCAGGGGACCTGGGTTTAATTACCTGGCAGGACAGAAACAGTTGGGCACATTTCCTTTCACCTAAGGCCTCTGTTCACCAAGCAGTAAATATTTACCCAGGTATTATAAGAAGCAAAAGGGCTGGGGGCCATAGCAACAGGTGACTGAAAGTCGTAGCCCAGGAGCTAAAGCTCACTCAATAAGCATATGTTAGGGGATGAAAATATATATATGCCCCCCCCCCTTTCCTTCCCCTGATATATAGTGACTTCCTTGAATCTTGTGCTGATAACAACTTATCGGAATATGTGTCCATTGTTCTTTCAACCCCCCCTGGTGTGTACCCCCTCCCCCCACTATGGTCTCTTCCCCTTGTGTGTCCCCTCATTGTGGTTTGACCCCTTGTGTGTCCCTTCACTGTAGTCTAACCCCTTGTGTGTCCCTTCACTGTGGTCTGACCTTGTGTGTGTCCCCTCATTGTGGTCTGACCCCTTGTGTGTCCCCTCACTGTGGTCTGACCCCTTGTGTGTCCCCTCACTGTGGTCTGACCCCTTGTGTGTCCCCTCATTATGGACACACCCCTGGTGATACCCACTGATGTCATGCCCACTGATATACCCACTGGTGTGGTGCCTACTCACCTGATATCCACTAATGTGATGCCCACTGATGTGACAGTTCGCCAGCGGATTGTAAAACCTACCTAATCTTATCCAATCTAAACCACCCACCTAATCCAATCGAGCCTAACACCACCTATAATATATATATATACGTTGAGAAACCAGAGTTTTCGAGAGGAGAGAGACGAGTTACAGCCACCGCTCCTGTGCCTGGTAAGTCCACTACGGGCTCACCATAGCCCGTGCTACTTTGGAACTTTTGTTCTAAGTAGCTGAGTCTGAAACAGCGACAGAGCGTTTTCGAACCGTCATGAGTACGAATTGGCCACACACACACACACACACAGGAATCACTCAGGAATTACTCAGGTGTACTCAGGAATCTGTACACCTGTTGATTGACGGTTGAGAGGCGGGACCAAAGAGCCAGAGCTCAACCCCCGCAAACACAACTAGGTGAGTACAACTAGGTGAGTACACACACACACACACACACACACACACACACACACACACACACACACACACACACACACACACACACACACACACACACACACACACACACACACACACACTCAAACATACGAACACCCCTGTATGACAGTGTGATCCCCCCCCTATCAGTATACCCCAGAGAGAGGGGGGGGAGTTCGTGGGGAAGTCCACTTCAGTCAGTGATATCCCTGCATACGTCAGAGTGATTTGCTGAAGTCAGACTGATGTCAGGATCTTCTCACGTGGCTCAGTAACTTTTAACTGACGCTATCGTCCCTCATAGCAATCACGTGATTGGGGCTTCGACCAATCACGTGTCCCCACGTGGCGCGATGACTTGCTGACGCTATGTCATTCCACCAATCACCTCTTTAGTCCTATAAACCACGAAACGTGATGTAATTTACCGGCGGAAACGCTCAGGCAATCTTGACAAATGATTTATTTTTTTTAAATAGAAAAGTGAATTTGGCTACATTCATTCAGTCAATTATAATATTATATCAAATTAAGGATGGTTAACTGTAGCAATTATGGGCCAGTAAGAAACTGGACCAGGTGTAAATTAATTAACGCAAGCTAATGACCTCATTAAACTTAGAAAATTGGAATAACTTGGGAAAAAAAACGCGAAATTGGCATACCAGGATATAACCATGCCTGTGGGTGTTGTTGTTAAAGATTCGCTACCTGGAACAAAGTTCCAAGTAGCACGGGCTATGGTGAGCCCGCAACCCTATGCCACCTTTAGGGATCGACTTTATCAATCAGGATATAACCTGTGAAATGGGGATACCAGGATTAAAACTTGAGAAATGGGGATACCAGGATTAAAACTTGAGAAATGGGGATACCAGGATTAAAACTTGAGAAATGGGGATACCAGGATTAAAACTTGAGAAATGGGGATACCAGGATTAAAACTTGAGAAATGGGGATACCAGGATTAAAACTTGAGAAATGGGGATACCAGGATTAAAACTTGAGAAATGGGGATACCAGGATTAAAATCTGAGGAATTGGGATAACAGGGTAAAAAGCTGAGAAATGATTGGGCACATCTAATTGGCTTAGGGCGATATATATATATATATACGAGCGATATATGTTGATATATCAACATATATCTGTGTCATCGTCAACATGAGTGTTATGTATATTATATGTGTTTATGTATTATTAACAAGAAATGTTTAATAAACTGTTTACTGAGGTAAACAGAGGGATTTGGAGCGGTTACGACTCCTCGTTACACAAGCTATATCTTGTCTACAGTTAGCAGTGACAAGGCTGTTTGAGTTCTAGTAACATAAGAACATAAGAACAAAGGCAACTGCAGAAGGCCTATTGGCCCATACGAGGCAGCTCCTATCTATAACCACCCAATCCCACTCATATACATGTCCAACCCACGCTTGAAACAATCGAGGGACCCCACCTCCACCACGTTACGCGGTAATTGGTTCCACAAATCAACAACCCTGTTACTGAACCAGTATTTACCCAAGTCTTTCCTTTGAGTGGGATTGGGTGGTTATAGAATAGGAGCTGCCTCGTATGGGCCAATAGGCCTTCTGCAGTTTCCTTTGTTCTTATGTTCTTATGTTC
This sequence comes from Procambarus clarkii, assembly GCF_040958095.1. Lineage (NCBI taxonomy): Eukaryota > Metazoa > Arthropoda > Malacostraca > Decapoda > Cambaridae > Procambarus > Procambarus clarkii. Next base: position 10,754,643 of record NC_091236.1, read on the forward strand.
TTAAATCTAAACTTATCCAATTTGTACCCATTGTTTCGTGTTCTGTCTTGTGTTGATACTTTTAATACCCTATTAATATCCCCTTTGTTATGTCCATTCACCCACTTGTAAACCTCTATCATGTCACCCCTAACTCTTTGCCTTTCCAGTGAATGCAACTTAACAGCCTGGATAGTGCAAGGTTTCATACTAAGAAATTATTAATTGATAGCACAAACAGCGCTGACTCTTCAATACGTTAGTCGGTATCTTCCATACACTACAATTCTGGTCCCTGTACCGTGAATACAGCATACAGCTGTGGCTCCAATACCCTAAATACAGCATACAGCTGTGGCTCCAATACCCTAAATACAGCATACACCTGTGGTTCCAATACAATAAATACAGCATACAGCTGTGGTTCCAATACAATAAATACAGCATACAGCTGTGGCTCCAATACCCTAAATACAGCATACACCTGTGGTTCCAATACAATAAATACAGCATACAGCTGTGGTTCCAATACAATAAATACAGCATACAGCTGTGGTTCCAATACAATAAATACAGCATACAGCTGTGGTTCCAATACAATAAATACAGCATACAGCTGTGGTTCCAATACAATAAATACAGCATACAGCTGTGGCTCCAATACAATAAATACAGCATACAGCTGTGGTTCCAATACAATAAATACAGCATACACCTGTGGCTCCAATACAATAAATACAGCATACACCTGTGGTTCCAATACCCTAAATACAGCATACAGCTGTGGTTCCAATACCCTAAATACAGCATACAGCTGTGGTTCCAATACAATAAATACAGCATACAGCTGTGGCTCCAATACAATAAATACAGCATACAGCTGTGGTTCCAATACAATAAATACAGCATACACCTGTGGCTCCAATACAATAAATACAACAACATACATTTCTGACCCGCACATCATAAACCTAACATACAACATATTATTATTTAAAAAATAATAGATAATTAATAATAACTAATAGATAATAATAGATAAAAAATAATAGATAATAGATTTCCCTTATACGCCTTTTCCACCCCATTTCCCATCCCCCCCCCTTCCCCCTTTATCACCCCTTACCCATGTCACCCCCCTTACCCATTTGCCCCCTACCCATCTCCATCACAGCACAAGCGACATACCCATTTGACCAGCCCCCTTGAGGTTATCTTGAGATGATTTCGGGGCTTTAGTGTCCCCGCGGCCCGGTCCTCGACCAGGCCTCCACCCCCAGGAAGCAGCCCGTGACAGCTGACTAACACCCAGGTACCTATTTTACTGCTAGGTAACAGGGGCATAGGGTGAAAGAAACTCTGCCCATTGTTTCTCGCCGGCGCCTGGGATCGAACCCAGGACCACAGGATCACAAGTCCAGCGTGCTGTCCGCTCGGCCGACCGGCTCCCCGGCTATGGCCAAAAACAGGGTCCTCTAAGCAAGAGAAGTTATGTCCGGACATAAGCCAACAGTCCAACTGGCCAAACCCAAACCAGAGTCGTCCTCAACTATCCGAACAAAGTAATAACCCAAAGCCTCCAATGTTTACAAAACAAAGCCACGTGGAGCGGAATTGTGATTCTTTCATTAGACGGAACTCGTGTTTGAGGGGGAAAAAACGAGTCTCGAACCTGGCCCTGGTTAAACGCAAGCCACTAGTGTGTTGTTTGCTGCTTGTTCAACTCTAATGGCTCTAATTCCTCGTTAAACTAAAAAAATGGGGAATAAAATAGGTCAGTATTTTGTTATTTTTTTTGGTATGGAAAAGAATATCAGTTATGTTGTGGGGGATATTTGATGAGTAGAGTGATGAATGAGTCAATCGGTATCCCCTTATACTTTGTATTCATTACTCATCCCCATCCATTATACTCTGCATTCATTACTCATCCCCACCCCTTATACTCTGCATTCATTATTCATTCCTTATACTCTGCATTCATTATTCATCCCTTATACGCTGCATTCATTATTCATCCCTTATACTCTGCATTCATTATTCATCCCTTATACTCTGCATTCATTACTCATCCCCATCCCTTATACTCTGTATTCATTACTCATCCCCATCCCTTATACTCTGTATTCATTACTCATCCCCATCCCTTATACGTCTGTATTCATTACTCATCCCCACCCCCTTATACTCTGCATTCATTACTCATCCCCATCCCCTTATATTCTGCATTCATTACTCATCCCCACCCCTTATACTCTGTATTCATTACTCATCCCCACTCTTTATAATCTGCATTCATTACTCATCCCCACCCCTTTATACTCTGCATTCATTACTCATCCCTACCCCTTAAACTCTGCATTCATTACTCATCCGCACCCCTTATAATCTGCATTCATTACTCATCCCCACCCCTTATACCCTCCCTCCACCACTCATATCACCCCTTAACATACCTCTAACCCCATTACCATTCCCCTTAACCCTGTTTACCACACGTGTAAACCCCCTCCCCCCTTCCCCCCTTTCCCCTTAACATACACCCCCCCCTGACCGGAAGCTCTCCCCCCCCCCTCTCTCCTCCCCCCTTTTAAATTTCCCCAGCAGTTAAGAGTTATCATAGTTCTCTGAATGGACCCACGCTAAGCCGCCTCCCTCTTATCTTATCTTTGTCTGGTAGATAAGCTGACTGGGGCCGGCTACAGATAGTGCCTGGGAGTGCCTGGGAGTGCCAGAGTGCCTTAACCGTATGCCAGAGTGCCTTAATGTGTGTCAGAGTGCCGTAGCGTATGCTAGAGGGCCTTAACGGTATGCTAGAGTGCCTTAATGTATGCCAGAGTGCCTTAACGTATGCCAGAGTGCCTTAAAGTATGCCAGAGTGCCTTAAAGTATGCCAGAGTGCCTTAAAGTATGCCAGAGAATATATTAGAGTATTGTAGGTTATGTTAGTGTTGTGTTAAAATGAGTCCGAGTGTGCTAAAGCATATTAAGGGGTTTCTGGGGGGTGTTAAAATATTGTTGGGTATGTTAAAAGTATGTTAACTCCCCCCCCCCTCCTCACATTCTCTGTGTAACCCGTCCTTCTAATAGAACGTCGTATTTTGACGTATTGGCTACCTCGGCACACAAACTGTCGGACTACAAAATGGTGGCGACTCGCCAGATTGATATAATGTCCCGTTTTCTGTTCGTTGGTCCTCTGGTAGGTTAGGTTAGGGCACTTTGGTAGGTCATTTTCTTATATATATATATATATATATATATATATATATATATATATATATATATATATATATATATATATATATATATATATATATATATATATATATATATATTCCTCCCTCGGTATCCCAACATGGCGGCTTACACACTCAATCAAGAACCAGTTGATTGACGGTTGAGAGGCGGGACCAAAGAGCCGAAGCTCAACTCCCCGCATGTACACATAGATGAGTACATATGTACATTTCCTGTCTACCAACCTCGGGCTGCAGGAGAAATACCCGACATGCTTAGTGCTGGAGTCAGTGTGTCCCCAATCACAGCTGTGTCCAATCACCGCTGTGTCCAATCACAGCTGTGTCCAATCACAGCTGTGTCCAATCACAGCTGTGTCCAATCACAGCTGTGTCCAATCACAGCTGAGTCCAATCACAGCTGTGTCCAATCACAGCTGTGTCCAATCACAGCTGTGTCCAATCACAGCTGTGTCCAATCACCGCTGTCGCCAGGTCACAGATGGGAGGCGGGACCAAAGAGCCAGAGCTCAACCCCCGCAAGCACAACTAGGTGAGTACATGGAGGGTCTCACAGAGAGAGAAAGAGAGAGAGAGAGAGAGAGAGAGAGAGAGAGAGAGAGAGAGAGAGAGAGAGAGAGAGAGAGAGAGAGAGAGAGAGAGAGAGAGAGAGAGAGAGAGAGAATCTGTCAGTCTGTCAGGATGAGAGGAGACAGGAGAGAGGGGAGAGCCTCTACTCTCCCATCAGTGGGAGGGAGAGTAGAGGCCCTCAGTAGGAGAAGGAGGAGGAGGAGGTAGCAGTCCGTCAAGGTGAGGTATGAGGGAGGGAGACGGGTGAGGGAGGGGAGTAGAGTATGAGGCGCCAGTATGGCTAGGATGAATCAGTGATGTTGCCGCATGAGACTCAACCAACCCCTCATACCCATACTCACCCCTCACGCCTCATAAACCCCTCACTCATCGCCTCTCCCCCCCCCCCTCACTCACTTCAACACATTGTAAAAGCCACAGACAAGATAGAGACAATAGATGGCGCAGGTCTGAACGATATTAACGAAAATAATAACATATTTGGCAGTGTTTGGCAAGGGGAGCGCTCGGGGTGTGAGGGGGGGGGGGTGTAGGGGGCGGTGGTTAAGGGGTAAGGGGGGGAGGTGAGGAAGGGGCCAATATGACCCTTAACTCCTCGTTATCGTTCCAAGATATGGAGTCTTATGATACTACGTCAGGTCAGGTTAGGATAGGCCAGGCTGGCCCACAATAGGTCAGGATAGGATAGGTTAGGTTAAGATAAGTTAGGTTAGGTTAGGGGGGGGGAAAGGTAGGTCAGGGGGAGGGTAGGGGGTTAGAGAGATGAGGGGTGCAAGGAAGGAGGAAAATATGCTCATTTAGAGGACAAGCAGAGGTAGGGGGGGGGGGTAGGGGTAGTTAGGGTATCAAGGGGAAGGGGGGTAGGGGTAGTTAGTGTATCAAGGAAGGGGGGGGGAGGGGGTATATAGGGGAAGCAGTTCGCCAGGAAATACCTTTGGCCCTTAGATGTAAAACCCGAGAGAGGCACTTTGGGGCGAGCCCAACAAGGCGTAACTACAGGCCGGTTTGTGTGTGCTTCTGTGCCCTCAGCCAGCATCTCTAATCACCTCTCGACCGCTGGTTGTGCTTGCGGGGGTTGAGCTCTGGCTTTTTGGTCCCGCCTCTCAACCGTCAATCAACAGGTATACAGGTTCCTGAGCCTACTGGGCTCTATCATATCTACACTTGAAACTGTGTATGGAGTCAGCCTCCTCTGTGTGTGTGTGTGAACTCACCTAGTTGTGCTTGCGGGGGTTGAGCTCTGGCTCTTTGGTCCCGCCTCTCAACCGTCAATCAACAGGTATACAGGTTCCTTAGCCTATTGGGCTCTATCATATCTACACTTGAAACTGTGTATGGTGTACCATCCATGTACCACCTGGCAGCTAGGTGAATGGATGCATTAGGCGAGATCAAACGTTGCCCAAATGCTTCCGTTCTTCCATAGGAATCGAACCGGCGATCTTTGCCTGCGAATCAGTGATGTAACCCACTGCGCCACGCCTACTTCTTCATGCCGCTTCGGAAGAGAATAGACAAACGTGTTTATTTAGAGAGTGCCAGGGGGCACGATTTGGCACCATGGGTTGGCACTGAGGGTGATAGGGCATGCCTGGTGGGATGCGTGACAGACAGACAGGCAGACGGAGGAAGGTGGTCTAAGGGGAGAGAGAGAGGAGGGGGGAACTACAGGTACAATACACCCCTTAGTAAACGAATGGGTCGTCACCCCTTTACTAAGGGGTTGCGAACCTTTTTTTTTGGGAGGAAAGGGAGGGAATTATCAGACGGAAAGCACCAAGCCATTACGACTGTATAGATACTTAGATAGGGGGGGTCAGGATAAGGATTTGGGATGGGACGGGGGGAAGGAATGGTGCCCAACCACTTGTGGACACCAGACACCTAACAACTCATTTAAGAACGGAACGTTGAAATTGAAATTGAAATAAGTTTATTGAGGTAAAATACACACAAAGGGATGAGGTAGCTCAAGCTATTCTCACCCCATTACAAACGTCTGAGCTTATGAACGTACATAAGTAGACCTTTGAACACTGAGTTCACGCTGAGTAAAATTCCGAAAGTCATACTAGTATGTAAAAAATCTTCATTCTGCATCATTTGGTAGAAATAATTACCTTAAAAAAAGTATTTATTTACCATAAGTTGGATTTAAAGACTCAAGGGGGAGGCACCATACTTGTGGCACCAGAATTTGCTTGAGTGCCACTTTGGGCATGTGTGCCATAGGTTCTCCACCCTTACCCTCGGAGATCCCCCCCCCACATACCTGAAGTAGAAGATGTTTATCTACGATACTATACACAAGGAACGACTCGCAAATTACGTTTTCTATGCATCGGACTCAATAGGTTAGATGGGTTGCTTAGGGGTTTGACTTAAGCTATCATAAGCGCTCAGTGTCAGGTACTGCATGAAGATATCATCATACCTATAGCTAACATCAGATGCATATTAGTACCCAAATCATTTTTAAGATCCTGGGGCCAGATTCACGAAGCAGTTACGCAAGCATTGTGCATCTTTTCTCAGTCTTTGGCGGCTTTGTTTACAATTATTAAGCAGTTAATGAGCTCCGAAGCACCAGGAGGCTGTTTATAACAATAACAACAGTTGATTGGCAAGTTTTCATGCTTGTAAACTGTTTAATAAATGTAACCAAAGCCGTCAAAGATTGAGGAAAGATGTACACGTTCGTAAGTGCTTGCGTAACTGCTTCGTGAAACTCGCCCCCTGAATATCTGTACGAATATCTGTGCATAAAGAGCCCCAAAACAGGACCCAGAGGGGAAAACTCTATGGAGATACCATCTACTTGTTTCAACACGAGACCTTCAGAGCAAAGGTGCCTCTTTAGTACTTCGAATATTAGTCGAAGTGGGCGTTCAGTGCTCTCAAGAGTTCGACGGGCGTTCAGTGCTCTCAAGAGCAAGGTAATCTTGATACCGGTCTATTGTGTCTATTATTGTGTCTATTGTCTCCTCCGCGGCCACGTTGGTGAGCCTTCAGTGATCCAAAATGTCTATCGACAAGTCGACAGATTCCTCCGCCCATGGGATGGGTATGGGGTGCATAATAAAGAAAGAAATTGAATTCCTTCGGAACCTTCAGAATGAAAAGACATTGCGTGGATGAAGTCGACGGGGTGTTTAGTCCCTTAGCCTGCCTGTTTGTGGGCGCGGGTATGTGGCTAATACCCACCCTGGCGAGGGTGTGGGTATGTGGCTAATACCCACCCTGGCGAGGGTGTGGGTATGTGGCTAATACCCACCCTGGCGAGGGTGTGGGTATGTGGCTAATACCCACCCTGGCGAGGGTGTGGGTATGTGGCTAATACCCACCCTGGCGAGGGTGTGGGTATGTGGCTAATACCCACCCTGGCGAGGGTGTGGGTATGTGGCTAATACCCACCCTGGCGAGGGTGTGGGTATGTGGCTAATACCCACCCTGGCGAGGGTGTGGGTATGTGGCTAATACCCACCCTGGCGAGGGCGTGGGTATGTGGCTAATACCCACCCTGGCGAGGGTGTGGGTATGTGGCTAATACCCACCCTGGCGAGGGTGTGGGTATGTGGCTAATACCCACCCTGGCGAGGGTGTGGGTATGTGGCTAATACCCACCCGGACGAGGGTGTGGGTATGTGGCTAATACCCACCCGGACGAGGGTGTGGGTATGTGGCTAATACCCACCCGGACGAGGGTGTGGGTATGTGGCTAATACCCACCCTGGCGAGGGTGTGGGTATGTGGCTAATACCCACCCTGGCGAGGGTGTGGGTACGTGGCTAATACCCACCCTGGCGAGGGTGTGGGTATGTGGCTAATACCCACCCGGACGAGGGTGTGGGTATGTGGGTGCTTCCCACCTCAGTCAATGTGTTGTCGTCTGACACGTCAAAATTTTTCACTATTAGTGAGCGCTTACTTTATTCTAAATTATAAATTCGGGGCGGATCACCTGTGAATTGAGACCTGTCACATATGAAACTTGTGGTAGTCTTGCATTTGATTGATTGATCAACGATTATTGATCTCTTTGTGTTAAATATACATATTCACTACGGTCATTGGAGATTCGAACTCATATCTGACAAATACGAGAGAGAGAGAGAGAGAGAGAAAGAGAGAGAGACTAACCGGAAAATACGACATCATGAAAACCAAGAATTACTCAAAAATATACATTTCTCTCGTAAGCCAAAAATAGCTAAATGTTCTACAATTCTTAAACTTCGTCCTCTGAAAATTACGTCACTTTTCACCCGTTTATCCGTATGGCTAAAAATGGACGTAATATGAAATGAAATCGGCTCACAAAAGTGACGTCCTGTCCCCGTTTTCTGTTTGAAACCCTCCGGCTTACTCGCTTAGGTTAAGAAACTTTCAATGAATGGTTTTCATGAAGTTTAGAAACCTTAGGAGAACTTCATGCCCTCCTAACTTACCAGAGGACCCTTAACTTGCTGTTTTTGGAATAAAAATCCAAAATTTATTTTAAATTATTTTTCATTTTCAAATTACGTCATTTTCGGCCATACGGGCAAACGGCCAAATTCAGACGTATTTTGCAAGATGACACGTTGACGGTGTGGGATATTCAATGGAGTTTATGTAGTCAAATACACTCATTAACTTCCCTGCACTCTCCTGAAGGAGTGACGACACGGAGTTACCCCGCGTGAGTGCTTGAGTGAGTAAAGGGTGTGAGTGCTTGAGTGAGTAACGGGTGTGAGTGCTTGAGTAACGGGTGTGAGTGCTTGAGTAACGGGTGTGAGTGCTTGAGTAACGGGTGTGAGTGCTTGAGTAACGGGTGTGAGTGCTTGAGTAACGGGTGTGAGTGCTTGAGTAACGGGTGTGAGTGCTTGAGTGCAGGAAAATGACCTTGGCTGTCAGACTGTTTCAGGATGTTCATCCTGGGTCTTGGTATGATGCCTTGTTTCTCTCCCCTGATGCTCTTCTGCTGTTCCAACTGCTACTGTTCCTGCTGTTCCAGCTGCTGCTACTGTTCCTGCTGTTCCAGCTGCTGCTACTGTTCCTGCTGTTCCAGCTGCTGCTACTGTTCCTGCTGTTCCAGCTGCTGCTACTGTTCCTGCTGTTCCAGCTGCTGCTACTGTTCCTGCTGTTCCAGCTGCTGCTACTGTTCCTGCTGTTCCAACTGCTGCTACTGTTCCTGCTGTTCCAACTGCTGCTACTGTTCCTGCTGTTCCAGCTGCTGCTACTGTTCCTGCTGTTCCAGCTGCTGCTACTGTTCCTGCTGTTCCAGCTGCTGCTACTGTTCCTGCTGTTCCAGCTGCTGCTACTGTTCCTGCTGTTCCAGCTGCTGCTACTGTTCCTGCTGTTCCAGCTGCTGCTACTGTTCCTGCTGTTCCAGCTGCTGCTACTGTTCCTGCTGTTCCAGCTGCTGCTACTGTTCCTGCTGTTCCAGCTGCTGCTACTGTTCCTGCTGTTCCAGCTGCTGCTACTGTTCCTGCTGTTCCAGCTGCTGCTACTGTTCCTGCTGTTCCAGCTGCTGCTACTGTTCCTGCTGTTCCAGCTGCTGCTACTGTTCCTGCTGTTCCAGCTGCTGCTACTGTTCCTGCTGTTCCAGCTGCTGCTACTGTTCCTGCTGTTCCAGCTGCTGCTACTGTTCCTGCTGTTCCAGCTGCTGCTACTGTTCCTGCTGTTCCAGCTGCTGCTGCTACAGTAGGCCAACAGGTCGTTAGAGTAACCGGCCGAAGATGGCATTAAGTTACGCCAGCAAATCACCATTAAACACGAAAATCATGCCATAACGATAAAATTCATATATTCCTTTACCCAATCGCTCAAAACGATTGGATACAAGTAACAAATAAATATACAAGTGACAAAAAAGTACTGGGCAAGTACACTGAATCGTTCAGTGTACTCAGAACTATTTCCATGATAAATATAGTTTGAGTTATTAAGAGTTATAATTGAGTTTGTTTAAGTGAGCCTCGGCCCCCGCTCAAGCGCTCCGCTGAACTGCACTTGAAAACACATCCTAAGACACTGGGAAAATTTGTGTACTAGCGAGAAAAGTCTTATCACACCTCTGTTTTTCGCAGATATGAGTGTTTAGATGCGGTGCAGCTACAGGCGGGGCTTGGGAGCTGGCGCTCGGTCCTGTAAGTCCATTTAGACGGGGTATAGAAACATTCAAACGTATTCCAAAAATGGTGATAAGGTAGAGGATAAGAACCGGGGGTTAATCTACGTTTTAAGAGGGAGTTTTGTTATCGTCAGAGGAACAGGAAGTGTTTTTTGTTATCCTCCACGTTTGGAGGTGGAGGGAGGATGATGGAGGGGTAGGAGAGTGGATGGGAGGGAAGGAGAGTGGATGGGAGGGTAGGAGAGTGGATGGGAGGGTAGGAGAGTGGATGGGAGGGTAGGAGAGTGGATGGGAGGGTAGGAGAGTGGATGGGAGGGTAGGAGAGTGGATGGTAGGGTAGGAGAGTGGATGGGAGGGTAGGAGAGTGGATGGGAGGGTAGGAGAGTGGATGGGAGGGTAGGAGAGTGGATGGGAGGGTAGGAGAGTGGATGGGAGGGTAGGAGAGTGGATGGGAGGGTAGGAGAGTGGATGGGAGGGTAGGAGAGTGGATGGGAGGGTAGGAGAGTGGATGGGAGGGTAGGAGAGTGGATGGGAGGGTAGGAGAGTGGATGGGAGGGAAGGAGAGTGGATGGGAGGGTAGGAGAGTGGATGGGAGGGTTGGAGAGTGGATGGTAGGGTAGGAGAGTGGATGGTAGGGTAGGAGAGTGGATGGGAGGGTAGGAGAGTGGATGGGAGGGTAGGAGAGTGGATGGGAGGGAAGGAGAGTGGATGGGAGAGAGGCGGGTGACTGCTGAGTTTGCGTACTTCCCATGATGTGATTTGCTGGGATGCGCTAGGCTCCTAATGCGTCATATCAACGCAGTAACTCATGACGCATGTGTGTTTACTCACCTAGTTGTGCTTGCGGGGGTTGAGCTCTGGCTCCTTGGTCCCGCCTCTCAACTGTCAATCAACTGGTGTACAGGTTCCTGAGCCTACTGGGTTCTATCATATCTACATTTGAAACTGTGTGTGGAGTCAGCCTCCACCACATCACTGACTAACTCATTCCTCTTGTTAACTACTCTGACATAAAAATGTATTTCTAACGTCTCTGTGGCTCATTTGGGTACTCAGTCTCCACCTGTGTCCTCTTGTTCGCATTACCACCTGTGTTAAACAAAATTATCCGTATCAACCCTGCCAAATCCTCTGAGAATTTTGTAGGTAGTGATCATGTCTCCCCTTACTCCTCTGTCTTCCAGTGTCGTGAGGTGCATCTCACGCAGCCTTTCCTCGTAACTCATGCCTCTTAGTTCTGGGACTAGTCTAGTGGCATACCTCTGAACTTTTTCAAGCTTCGTCTTGTGCTTGTCAATGTACGGGCTCCATGCTGGGGCCGCATACTCCAGGATTGGTCTGACATATGCTGTATACAAGGTTCAGAATGATTCCTTACACAGGGTCCTGAACGCTGTTCTGATGTTAGCCAGCCTCGCGTATGCCGCAGATGTAATTCTTTTTATGTGGGCTTCAGGAGACAGGTTTGGTGTGATATCAACTCCTCAGATCTTTCTCTCTGTCAGTTTCATTAAGTACTTCATCTCCCATTCGGTATCCAGTGTCTGGCCTCCTGTTTCCACCGCCTAGTTTCATGACCTTGCATTTACTTGGGTTAAACTTTAGTAGCCATTTGTTGGACCATTCATTCAGTCTGTCTAGGTCATCTTGTAGCCTCCTACTATCATCCTCTGTTTTAAGCCTCCTCATAATTTTTTGTATCATCACCATGATGATGCAAAAATCTGGGATGGGATCTGGGTGGGATCTATTTCTACAGGCAGCAGAGGCTGCCCTCTCAATTATAGTGTTAACTGCCATGTTGTTGTTTTCGTACTCTTGCCTGGGTCTTCTGTCATTTGGTGGAGGGTTGTATATTACTGCTACTACTATCTTGGTCCTCCCATTGTTATGATGCCTGCTATGTAGTCTCTGAACTCCTCACAGCCCGGGATGGCCATCTCCTTAAACTCCATTTCTTTCTCATTAGTAGGGCCACTCCGCCTCCTCCCCTACCTTCCCTCTATTTCCTTATTACTGTGTACTCCTGGGGAAACACTGCATTCGTTATGATTCCTGAGAGTTTTGTTTCTGTGAGTCCGATTACATCTGGGTTCACTTCTTGTGCTCTTTCCCTTAGTTCACTTGCCTTGCTGTGTGTGTGAGTGAGTGTGTGTGTAGAGACACCTCTCGCCTCTACCTTCCTTCTCTTTCCTTATTACTGTGTACTCTTGGGGAAACACCGCATTTGTTATGATTCCCAAGAGTTTTGTTTCTGTGAGTCCAATTACATCTGGGTTTACTTCTTGTGCTCTTTCCCTTAGTTCACTTGCCTTGCTGTATGAGTGAGTGAGTGATGTGAGTGTGTGTGTGTGTGTGTGTGTGTGTGTGTGTGTGTGTGTGTGTGTGTGTGTGTGTGTGTGTGTGTGTGTGGAGAGACACCTCTCCTCTCGCCCCAGTGGCAGCAGTGGACCAAGCTCAGAACCATCCGCTATAGAGAGCAGCAAAAACGTACCACCATCGACAAGCACTCTGGGGGGCCCCCTGATAGCGCTCGCTTATTGTTTCCGCCGGACGACGGGACTGAGGGACTCCGCCTGGATGTTATGTATACGTCCCAACCACACGTGTGTATACATTACAGAAACCTAACATGCAAAACTGACATGCAGCGTCGTTTTTGCATGTCAGGTGTTCAGACCAGCAGCTGAATGTCATCCAGAGTGGTCAATAAACCCTTGAACTGTATGTTTAACACTTCTCTAACCCTGTCCATGGAGGACAGAAGAAAATGTATATATGCTGGTTAGCATTGTAAATGTGTGGCCACGTCTGTGGTAGAAAATAATAAAAAAAAAATAAAAAAAAATAAAAAAAAGAACCATATGATCAGACAATCCAGGGATCTGATTCACGAAGCACTTACGAACGTGTACATCTTTCCTCAATATTTGACGGTTTTGGTTACGTTTATTAAACAGTTTACAAGCATGACAACTTGCCAATCAACTGTTGTTATTGTTATAAACAGCCTCCTGGTGCTTCGGAGCTCATTATAACTGTTTAATAAGTGTAAACAAAGTCGGCAAAGATTGAGAAAAGATGTACAGGTTCGCCAGTGCTTGCGTAACTGCTTCGTGAATCTGGCCCCTAGGAAGGAAGGAAGGAATTATCAAGGGAAAGCGTCAAGCCATTACGACTATATAGCACTAGGAAGAGGTCAGGATAAGGATTTGGGATGGGACGGGGGGAAGGAATGGTGCCCCAATCACTTGGACGGTCGGGGATTGAACGCCGATCTGCACGAAGCGAGACCGTCGCTCTACCGTCTAGCCCAAGTGGTTCAAAGTGCTCCTGGCCCCCAGGAGCTCATTG
>NC_091236.1:10768420-10780920 GCF_040958095.1 Procambarus clarkii
GACCATCACTCCCCCACCAGTCTTGAGATAGACTCCCCCTCCTTCTCCACCACAAATCCTTATCCTGACCCCTTCCCAGTGCTATATAGTCGTAATGACTTGGCGCTTTCCCCCTGATAATTCAATTCCCCCTCCTTCCCCACCACAATCCCCCTCCTTCCCCACCACAATCCCCCTCCTTCCCCACCACAACGGGTGCCACAGGAGATGGAAGGCTGAAAATGGGTACAATGGGCTCCAAGATCCAAGGGTTTCGTAGGCTTCTCTGTGTTAAACACCAATTGAGTAAAATGTATTCGTTAGATTTTGATTTATATTTGTACACGTTCAAAGACCGTCTTGCTGAATTTTTTGAAATATATATCATTTAAATAAATACAGAAAATCATATGATAATAATAATATATTCCTTTCCTTTGCAGGTAATGCAGACCAATCGACTTTGAATTCCTAAACAGGACAAGACTAGGTAAGTGGTTAGAGACTGCCTTAGGCTATGCCTTATCTTAACTAGAAAAATACTCTGAATTGTTCCTCCTCATTTACAATTTTATGATAATGAAATTATTAAATAAAATAATATCTTGATCTATCTAATTATCTATCAATCTATCAATTATCTATCAATCTATCAATTATCTATCAATCTATCAATCTGATCTATCTAATTATCTATCAAATAATTATCTTGACACATGGCAGAAGATTCCAGAAGTTATAGAATCTTAGTAAATGCAACTTGTTCTCTGAATGGAGGCATAAGAGCTATCCTTAAATCTATGACCTTATTACTGGTTTGATAACTACTGTATCACCCAAAATAAAGATGTTCTGAGATGAGCGCCGGTTAACTGTCGAGATGACCGCGTAATGTGGTGGAAGTAGGGGGTCCCTCGATTGTTTCAAGCGCGGGTTGGACATGTTTATGAGTGGGATTGGGTGGTTATAGATAGGAGCTGCCTCGTATGGGCCAATAGGCCTTCTGCAGTTAGCCTTGTTCTTATGTGCTTCTATATTCTCATTGGCCACTGGAGGCTGTCGATAATTGGATGAGGGTGTTTGGTGTGATGGACTTCGGCTATGTTTAGTCTCTTATTGTCGATTATTTCCATGTTGCAAATTAGTATTTCCCTAATGATGGTTACGTGTGAAAATAATGTGGCCCTTAATTTAGATTTATTTTTAAATTGTCATGCCTCTGGGGGCTGAGAGTCGTAGAGTTATAATTATAATTGGTAGAGTCATGGTCAACATTTGCTTCATTCAAGGAGTTCATTATAGAGCGGGATAGCTCTATAATGAACTAATGAGTAGTTTTCCTGTTTTAGGAGTAATTGATGAGCTGTACTCACCTAGTTGTGTATTTGCGTGGGGGGTGTTGAGCTCTGGCTCTTTGGGCCTGCTTCTCAACTGTCAATCAACTGGTGTACTAGGTTCCTGAGCCTACTGGGCTCTATCATATCTACATTTGAAACTGTGTATGGAGTCTGCCTCCACTGTGGTGGAGATAGAAGCTGTAGCTTCTGTCTAGTGTACAGAGTGGTCACTTTCCTGTCAGCTGTGTACTTCAGATCTCTGTCTGTGACTCGTTGAAGACTTGTTCTTGTGATGTAATTAAGTGGGATAGGTTCTGAAGTGTTGACTATTTCAGTCGTAGCATCGTGGGTAGATGGAATAGTAAGGAGGGGATCTCTCTCTCTCTCTCTCTCTCTCTCTCTCTCTCTCTCTCTCTCTCTCTCTCTCTCTCTCTCTCTCTCTCTCTCTCTCTCTCTCTCTCTCTCTCTCTCTCTCTCTCTTTCTCTTTCTCTTTCTCTCTCTCTCTCTCTCTCTCTCTCTCTCTCTCTCTCTCTCTCTCTCTCTCTCTCTCTCTCTCTCTCTCTCTCTCTCTCTCTCTCTCTCTCTCTCTCTCATGCATAGCCTTCGTAGGAACCAACCCTCTTTTTGCTTCCTTGGGAGGTATCGAACGTGTGACTCAAGTTTTACACATACCTGTCTACCTTGACTTTGACTTTAAGCGCCCTTTTCTCTCTCTCTCTCTCTCTCTCTCTCTCTCTCTCTCTCTCTCTCTCTCTCTCTCTCTCTCTCTCTCTCTCTCTCTCTCTCTCTCTCTCTCTCTCGCAATATCATCAACATTTCTCTATTCCCTCTCGCCTTTTCAGCTATTAATATATTTTTCAATATTTTGACATTAATATTTTTAATTAAATTTGTTTATGTTGCTCTTCACTATCGAAGTTTCGAAAATGGTAATTATGTTAGTGCCTCCTCTAGGACTCGAACCCAGGCCGCTGGGATGGTAGAATAGGACTCTCTGCTCAACCCACTATTCCACTCCTGTTCTCCTATCTCCCCCTTTGACCCCCCATCCCTTGGTTCCCACTTTGATCTCCCCCCCCCTCTTCCCCTCCCCCCCACCCCATCATGACCCCTTTGCCTCTCTTCTCTTTCGTAATATTAAATAGCAATGAAACCACTTTATGGATCTTAAGGAAATCATTTTTTACGACGAGAAAATCTTAGGGCATCTCAACCAATGTTTCACATCTCGACCAGAATTGGATCTTTGAGAATTGTAGGGGGGGGGGGTTAATAATTATTAACATTTCTTAAATCATTTAAATTGGGCCTACCCCGGCCAGCCTGTGTCAGTCCCATACCCCAGACTTGTCCCACTACAAATTTGGAGATGGCTAGCGCTTAGCGTCTGGCCTCCATCTGTGAATAGATCGACAAATAAACAGACATTTCACATTTATAGTAAATATTATATATATATATATATATATATATATATATATATATATATATATATATATATATATATATATATATATATATATATATATTGGTAGCAGTCTTTCTTGTAAACATATGTTGTTGAATATGACCGAAAGGGTATGATTAATCATTCTAACACGAATCATTCAATATTTCTTACGTTCTTCTTCCACTGCCCCGAGGGTAATTGATAAAGTAACTCTCCAAAATTCATTCTATATTTCTGGTCTGACGCTTGAACGCGTTTCGTAATGCTTATTACATTTTCAAAGCTTTACGTGTCAATAAGGCCTGTAGCCTTACGTAAATATATAGGCCTGTAGCCTACGACACAGTCTCCATGTTAAATGTAATATTTCTGTTCTGTTATAAGTATGATGAAATGTAAATAATTTATTATATAAGTGACTCCAATATGCAATGCTGTATTATTACCAAAAGCAATTACATTACACACTGTGGTTCAGTTGTCTGTAATGTCATTGTAGGTTTTATAAAGCATTGTAGCAATTTTATAAAGCATTGTAGCATTGCAGAATTGTTATACAGCATCCACAGTGGTTTGGTTAAGGTCTTCTTTCAATACACACGGAAATCACAATTGCGTGATGCATCAAATGAACAAATCCACAAGGGCCGTAACGAGGATTCGAACCTGCGTCCGAGAGCATCTCAGATATTTTGACCATGTCGTAGCTCAGTCGATTAAGGCAGCGTCGGGGATGCTCTCTCTCTCGGACGCAGGTTCGAATCCTCGTCACGGCCCTTGTGGATTTGTCTTCTTTCATTAATTTGGATTAATGTTTAATCAACATTAATCAATGTTGATCAACGTTTGGCCAGGATTACCAGGGGGGGGGAGGGTAGGGAACCAATCAGCATGTATACTTGTCATCTTGAATAATGTATAGTCTACATATGTATATACATATGTGTATATATAGTGTGTTTCATAAAGGCTTCCCTGTGTAGTTGAAGTGCCACAGTTACAGCCCCGCTCCTGTCCCAGGTAAGTCCACTACGAGCTCACCATAGCCCGTGCTACTTGCCCCGCTCCTGTCCCAAGTAAGTCCACTACGGGCTCACCATAGCCCGTGCTACTTGCACCGCTCCTGTCCCAAGTAAGTCCACACTACGGGATCACCATAGCCCGTGCTACTTGGAAACTTTTTGTTCCTAATAGCTGAAGTGTATTAGTGTACCGGTGCTGGTGTCTTTACGGTTAAGGTGTAGTGATGGTGTGAGACATATGGAATGGGTGTAAGTAAAGAGGACTGTGGATTATTGAGAAATGGGATTGGGGTGGAGGTGCTGGGCTGATTGGGCTGATTGGCTGGGCGCTGAGAGTGAGTGCCTGTAGACGGTGGGACGGGGATGGGATGGGGTGGGAGGGGGGGGTAGTAGGTAGTGCCTTTGATGGGAAGGTTGGAGGGGGGGGGAAGAGGGGGGGGGGGTTGTGAATGCTGGAATTGGAGAGAGAGTAAAACGAAATTGGTTGGGTGTGGTCTGCTTCGGGAAGCGTAGGTGGAAAGAGAGGAGAGAGAGAGAGAGAGAGAGAGAGAGAGAGAGAGAGAGAGAGAGAGAGAGAGAGAGAGAGAGAGAGAGAGAGAGAGAGAGAGAGAGAGAGAGAAAGGATAATGGAAAGTCAGAATGTAGAATAAGGGAAGGACGTGTGTATAGTAAATTATTATTATAATGGAGACCAACAATGGAGAGGTAGAGAATAATGGGGGTGGAGAAGGGGGGGGGGTGAGGGGGAGGAGCAATGAGAGGAGAGTAGGAAGAAAGGAGACTGAAAAGAAGAGAGAGAAAAGGGACATTAAGGAAGAGGGGAAGTAGATGACAGGAAGGAGAGAGAGAGAGAAGGGAGAGAGGGAGAGAGAGAGGGGGGAGAGTGAGAGATGAGGGAGGGGTGGGGAGTGAGAGAAGGAGGGGGGGGGGAAGGGAGAGAATGAGGTACAAGTGAAAGTTATCTCGTGCAGGGAAGAAGGGCAATATAGCATCTCCCTTTATTCCACTTACCAACCAATTTGGACCTTACTCTTATTTGACGAACTCTTAAGCCCTTCTGGCTCTCACGGGGCCGTGGCTGGAACACATGTTTGCTTGTTTGTTAACGTTTGTTTGTTAAATTAGACTTTTGTGGCTTTGTTTTCGTGTTTGTCATATGACGTGTGTGTGTTTGTTTGCTTTTGTGTGCTTGTTTGGTGGTATTGTTTGCTTGTTTCGTGGTGACGTCATCGGTTCATAGTCTGCAGACAAAGGGTTCAATTTCCAGGCCAGGATAGAAACGGTTCGGCAACTTTTCTTTCGTCTGATGTCTCTGTTCACCAATGATAAATAAATACATGGGAGTTTGACACCTGTTACGGGCTGCGTCCCGGGTGTGTGTGTGTGTGTGTGTGTGTGTGTGTGTATTTACTATTTGTGCCTGCAGAATCGAGCTATTAGCTCTTGGACTCCGCCTTTCTAGCTACTCTGTTTTTCCTCTATTATGTCGACACACACACACACACACACACACACACACACACACACACACACACACACACACACACACACACACACACACACACACACACACACACACACAAAGTTAGAGCAACAGGCAGGAGTAAAAGGGAAGGTGCTCCAGTGGATAAGGGAGTATCTAAGCAACAGGAAACAGCGAGTATCGGTGAGGGGAGAGACATCAGAGTGGCGAGATGTCACCAGCGGAGTCCCACAGGGCTCAGTACTTGGACCCATCCTGTTTCTAATATATGTAAATGATCTCCCAGAGGGTATAGACTCATTCCTCTCAATGTTTGCCGATGATGCAAAAATTATGAGAAGAATCAAGACAGATGAAGATAGACAGAGACTACAGGACGACCTGGACAAACTGGAGGAATGGTCTAGAAAATGGCTGCTAAAGTTCAACTCAGTAAAGTGTAAAGTAATGAAATTAGGCGAAGGGAGCATGAGGCTGAACACAAGGTACCATCTGGGAGGTGAAATCCTGCAAGAGTCAAATAGAGAGAAAGATCTGGGAGTTGATATCACACCGAACCTGTCCCCAGAGGCCCACATCAAAAGGATATCATCAGCGGCATATGCTAGGTTGGCCAACATAAGAACTGCCTTTAGAAACTTGTGTAAGGAATCGTTCAGGACCCTGTATACCACTTATGTCAGACCATTCCTGGAATATGCAGCTCCAGCCTGGAGTCCATATCTAGTTAAACACGAGACAAAGCTAGAGAAGATTTAGCGGTTTGCCACCAGACTACTCCCGGAACTGAGAGGTATGAGCTACGAGGAAAGGCTGAAGGAACTGAACCTCACGTCCCTGGAAGACAGAAGTGAGGGGAGACATGATAACCACCTACAAAATTCTCAGGGGAATTGACAGGGTGGACAAAGACAAACTCTTCACCACGGGTGGGACACGAACAAGGGGACACAGGTGGAAACTTAGTACCCAAATGAGCCACAGAGACATTAGAAAGAATTTTTTCAATGTCAGAGTAGTTAGTAAATGGAATGCACTAGGAAGTGATGTGGTGGAGGCTGACTCTATTCATAGTTTCAAATGTGGATATGATAGAGCCCAGTAGGCTCAGGAACCTGTACACCAGTTGATTGATAGTTGAAATGTGGGACCAAAGAGCCAGAGCTCAACCCCCACAGGCACAACTAGGTAAGTACACACACCCCCAGGAAGCAGCCCGTATCGGCTGTCTAACTCCCAGGTACCTATTTGCTGCTAGGTGAACAAGTCCATCAGGGTGAAAGAAACTCTGCCCATTTGTTTCCGCCATCGCCGGGGATCGATCCCCTAGGATTACGAGTCCCGAACGCTGTCCACTCAGCCACACACACGCCCCCCCTCATAATTATAATCACAGTAACGTAATATATATATATATATATATATATATATATATATATATATATATATATATATATATCATTGAGAAAATCCACTAGGATTATAGGTGGGGTCGAACCTGCGTCCCCGACATTGCCAGTCGCTTCCTTTCCCACTAGACCACAATCTCGTTTGTGTGTGTGTGTGTGTGTGTGTGTGTGTGTAGGTTGGAGGATGTGTACATGCATTTGGGAAGATGTGTTTGCGTGTTCCAGCGGGATATTGTGCGAGCGTTCATGCTTTCCAGGTCGAGGAACGTAGACAAACCTTGTCAATTGTTTTCAATAAATCATTTGAATTGGCATTGTCAGAATTATGGAGCGTCGCAAATGTTGTTCCTATATTTCAAATACGGTATACCCCAACCAACCCACAACGTTACTGCAACATTATTTTTTCCCCATATTTTAAATATGGTATACCCCAACCAACCCACAACGTAACTACAACATTATTTGTTTCCCATATTTCAAATATGGTGTACCCCAACCAACCCACAACGTAACTGCAACATTATTTTTTCCTATATTTCAAGTATGGTATACCCCAACCAATCCACAACGTAACTACAACATTGTTTTTTGATGTGTTTACGTTTGACTTTTATAGTTAGAACATTGTCAATAAATCTTCGTTTAATATATTTTATATTTGATAAATAACTGACCCATTTGTACCCATTCTGAGAAACATATTAAAACATTAATTCACATCTTTACAAATGCACAATTGTGTTTAGAAAATCTACTCTCATTCGTTTCAAGCACATATGAAGCATATACCCGCCAAACACACACCGAAACTACGACGTTGGTACAACGTTCGAGCAAGTTTTAACACCTCCTAACCAGTTATAACAACCAATATAGCAAGTTGTAACAACGTTCTAATACGTCATAAACACGTTAAGCCAAGATGTAACAACTTTATTACAAGTTGTAACAAGCGGAAAATAGAGACAGTTTCGGTTTGTGTTTCCAGGGACATAGAATATATAGAGTGGAGTGTGATCCAACAAACTCAGACTGTAGAAAGTCTACAGAAAAAGAATAATTAAGTTAATAACAGGAATTAAGAACTTACTAAGTAAGCTCAATTTCAAGTTCCTGGAGAGGAATGTGATGAGGCGAATAGAGACTTAAGTCTACAAATAGATGAAAGTATTGATCAGGGAAGATAAAAAAAATGTGACTACATTCAGGGGAGCCGGTCGGCCGACCGGACAGCACGCTGGACTTGTGATCCTGTGGTCCTGGGTTCGATCCCAGGCGCCGGCGAGAAACAATGGGCAGAGTTTCTTTCACCCTATGCCCCTGTTACCTAGCAGTAAAATAGGTACCTGGGTGTTAGTCAGCTGTCACGGGCTGCTTCCTGGGGGTGGAGGCCTGGTCGAGGACCGGGACGCGGGGACACTAAAGCCCCGAAATCATCTCAAGATAACATAGATTCATCTTTGAGAATTTTATAATGCGTCCAGTTTGAATAAATAAATCCATAAGGGCCGTGACGAGGGTTCGAAACCACATCTGAAAGGGTAGGTTCTCTACGCTCATCCTACGTTTCTTCATTAGATGCATCAGGCTATTGTGATTTGTGTATAATCCAGTTTGAATAGTTTGAGAAGAAAAACAGTAATTAGACACTATTGATATTAAGTTTGTAGATCTATGAAACATGTTAATGAGAAATTCAGAAGAACTTTTCCAGCCTGACTCATACGTCAGGCTGCGAGCAGCCTCGTCCAACAGCCTGGTTGAACAGTCCCAGCAACGACGAGGCCTGATCAAGGACCGGGCCGCGGGGACGCTAAGCCCCGCAAATCATCTCAAGGTAGCCTCAAGGTAGTACATACGGGAATGCATATGGATATACATATATATCCATCATTTGTATGCATGTGTGCGTGCAAATGTCTGTACACAGGCTGGAGTGTACATGAGTGCTGGGGTGTACATGAGTGCTGGGGTGTACATGAGTGCTAGGGTGTACATGAGTGCTGGGGTGTACATGAGTGCTGGGGTGTACATATAGGCGGGAGGAATGTGTAAGGGTGTACATCTAAGGTACGGAACGTGTTCACTCATCTGTTGAACATGAAGAACATGAAGAACATGTAAGTATAACAACAAATAACATATGAGTCTAAGAACCTAGAGAACATGAGAGTTCAAGACCCCTAAAGAACACAGAGGGTACAAGAACATCTAAAGAACACGAGGCTTCAAAGAACAGAAGAACGCGGGGTGAGGGGTGGAGAGGCGACCATGCCCAACTGGTTAAGGCACATAGCTGAGGGGGGGACGTTTTGTGCTAGTGTAGTGAGTTGTGGAGGTGGTGTATCCTGCCTCCAGGGACCTACAACCCCCCCCTTCCCCCCTTCACAACCTGTCGTAGGGAGGAAGGCAGGTGTGGATCGGTGTAGGTGTGGAGGTATGGGGTGGGTGTATTGGTGTGTGCGTGTGTGTGTGTGTACTCATCTAGTTGTGCTTGCGGAGGGGTTGAGCTTTGGCTCTTTGGTCCTGCCTCTCAGCCGTCAGTCAACTGATGTACAGATTCAGTGTGTGTGTGTGTGTGTGTGTGTGTGTGTGTGTGTGTGTGTGTGTGTGTGTGTGTGTGTGTGTGTGTGTGTGTCTGTGTGTGTGTAATTACCTAAGTGTAGTTACAGGATGAGAGCTACGCTCGTGGTGTCACGTCTTCCCAGCACTCTTTGTCATATAACGCTTTGAAACTACTGACGGTCTTGGCCTCCACCACCTTCTCACCTAACGTGTGTGTGTGTGTGTGTGTGTGTGTGTGTGTGTGTGTGTGTGTGTGTGTGTGTGTGTGTGTGTGTGTATGTGTAGCGACCTATCCGTGCTTCCAGAAGTTCAGTGTCTGGTGATGGGGCTCCCATCTCCCACCCTTCAACGGGCAGAGGACCCATGACATAACCCTGAGGAACTCCACTTCCAACTGACTTCCACTGGAACAAGCACAGAATTTCTACTGCCTTTTTCCTTTTTAACACCCGTGCTATAATCTAATTTAATACATCCTGCCCTGATACTACTTGACTCGAACTTTTCCTGCAACTGACGTCTAGCTAATTGGTCAATAGTTTCGTGGAAATCATCCATTCCCCGTATCTTAAAATTATTTTAAGTCATCCCATATTCTATTCGGCTCTTTATGATTAATAAATGAAGATATGGGATAGTATAGCATATGTTTTCATTCTTTTAAGACTCTTGCAAATACTTCATTAATTATGTTTTCTGATTAGGCTTTAATGTTTACATTTGAAGTGCAACAAGTTTCCATATATAGCTAACATATATCAGGGATCTTATTTCACAAATGACAAAGATGGATTTTGTCACCCTGGGGCCAGATTCACGAAAGCACTCACGCAAACACTTACGAACCTGTACATCTTTTCTCAATCTTTGGCGGTTTTGTTTACAATTATTAAACAGTTATAATGAGCTCCGAAGCACCAGGAGGCTGTTTATAACAATAACAACAGTTGATTGGCAAGTTTTCATGCTTGTAAACTGTTTAATAAATGTAACCAAAGCCGTCAAAGATTGAGGAAAGATGTACACGTTCGTAAGTGCTTGCGTAACTGCTTCGTGAATCTGGCCCCAGGTTCGTAAGTGCTTGCGTAACTGCTTCGTGAATCTGGCCCCTGAGCTCTGCCTGAAAATACCTAGAATATGTAACTTAACCCAACCTATCCTAACTTATTATAACCAAATTCAATTAAACTATCCTAACTTAATCAAATTTAAATCTAACTTATCCTAACTTAATCAATTTTAAATCTAACATATCCTAACTTAATCAAATGTAAATCTAATTTATCCTAACTTAATCAAATTTAAATCTAACTTATCCTAACTTATTCAAATTTAAATCTGACTTATACTAACTTAATGAAATTTAAATCTAACCTATCAACCAAATCTAGTCTATTCTACTAAGCAAATCAAATTTAAACCTAATCTTTTAACCAAAGCTAGAAAATCCGACTAAGCAAATCAAATTCATATCTAACCAATCTTAACTTAGCCTATCCTAACCTAATTTTCCCCATTATATTATATTCAACCTAAAATACCCTAACCTAACCAAATCTAGCCTAACCTAACCTAACCTAACCTAACCTAACCTAACCAAATCTAGTCGAACCTATCCAAGCCTAATTCTGTTCTAAGCTAACCTATCCTAGCCTAACCTTGCTATCCAGTGCTAATTTAATCTAACCTGAATTGATCTAAATTTTCTAACAAACCTAACCTAATTGGATATATTAAGGCCGAAAATAGATTGAAATATAGTTGATAGATATATGGGCCGTTAGACGGAACTAGTTTTATACATGAATGACGGTACTTGAGTATTGTGAAGGAAGCGGAAACTTCTAGTTAACTACCAGTTAGTACAAGTGAACTAGCACTAGGTAAGTGGGTAATTTAGGTCCGTGATGAGTATGATATCTATGTAGGTCAGTGATAACTTGTATTGTCTAATCTTCCTCCCTCCTGCTTCTCCTCTTCGTCCCCTCGTTCCTCTTCGTTATCCTCCTCTCCTGTCCCTTATTCCTACTGTTTCTCCTTCCTTTTTTCTCTCATTTTTTTCTCGTCTCTTCTTTTTCTCTAATTCCTGTAGATCTTGTTATTGGTTACTACTCTTTCTCTCTCTCTCTCTCTTCTCTTTCTCTCTCTTCTCTCTCTCTCTCTCTCCTCCCTCTCTCACCGTCCCCCAATTTCTCTTATCTACTCCTCCTCACCCCTTCCCATCTCCCATTTTTTTCCCCACACCACACACATACCAGGAAGCAGCCCGTGACAGCTGACTAACTCCCAGGTACCTATTTTCTGCATGGTAACAGGAGCATCAGGGTGAAAGAAACTCTGCCCATTGTTTCTCGCCGGCGCCGGAAATCGAACCCGGGACTACAGGATTACGCGTCCAGCGTGCTGTCCAGTCAGCCAGTTTTATATATATATATATATATATATATATATATATATATATATATATATATATATATATTTGAAACTGAAATAGTCAGACATCTCTGTAACCCATTTTGCGTTGTCCATTTCCACCGGTGTCTCTTCATTTCCCCATTAATCATTTTGAGTTTTGCCTTTTTGACCATTTTATTGATTCCTCTAATAATCTTGTATGTCGTTGTCATATCCCCCTCAGTTCCTGGCCTTAGAATAACGATGTTCAATTTCCTAAGTCCTTCTCTGTAGCTTATTCCTCTCAGCTCAGAATGTGCGTGATTCCGTGCCACTGCTGCATACTGATTGATGTGTCTCACATACGTTGCAATTTATTTAAAGGTTTCCTGACATAGGCTATCAAAGGCTAGACGAATGTCGACTAACTTTAACTACATCTCTGAAGTATTTTGTATGTTTCTTGTATTATCTTGCAGTCGTCTCGACCTTAGCTCTTCTCATCATCATACACTACGGGCTCACCATAGCCCGTGCTACTTGGAACTTTTTGTTCCAGGTAGCGAATCTTAAACAGCAATATTGTCTTCATCTTTACATTGTCCCAAGACGTTGAAATGATGAGTAGTTGTGGTGGTACTGGTGTTAGTATTATTAGTAGTTCTAATAGTAGCAATGGGCAGTAGAATAGTAGAAATAATGGTTGTAGCAGGAGTAGTAATAGCAGCAGTAGTCTAGAAATCTGTGCTTCTGTGTGTATAAACTTTTCAGTGATGTTTGTACGTAAGTTTAAAAGTTATTAGTAAAATTCAAGGTCGGTTCTTCAAGTGGTTAACTAAAACGTGTTAAAACGTCTT